>NC_041786.1:387500-622500 GCF_900090045.1 Plasmodium malariae | reverse complement strand
GATAAGGTTTTTGATTCCATAAATCCATAATCCTTAACTGAAAAAAATTTCTTTTTCTTTTTATCATCTAAATCAACATAGGTAAAACACCAAGCCTTTTTGTATTTTATAAAGTTAACTCCCCTCAGTTTGCAAATCAATTGTTTGTCCTTGTTATTACTACATCTACTTTTTACCTTCTTCGTGTATTTTAAAATGCACACAATTTTGTAGTTCAACATGTACAGGAACTTTATGGGAAATATCATGCATGTCCAGGGGGTGTCAAGCTTTTTCTCAAAAATCAGCTCTAGCTCTTTGACATTTTCGTTTTTCCTTCTTCTTACGCGACTTAAGCGGCTTCCATTGCTGCTTCTACTTCTACTTCTGCTACTTCTTCTACTACTTCTTCTACTACTGCTTCTACTACTGCTTCTACTACTGCTTCTACTACTACTTCCACTACTATTACTTCCATTGTCACCACCACTCCAACTACTGCTACTAGCTTTCACTTTCAATAGGTACGCTTTATAAAACGCTTCAATTTTGTTTCTGAAGTAATCGTGATACACCTCCTCTAGACCTTCCAAATCGAGCAGAACCCATTCTGTGTTAAATTTCAGAAACTGCATGAACAGGCTCTTCTCCTCTTCCTTAGTACATGTGCATTCGTTCATGTATTTTAATATGGTATCTCTGTAATGAAAATAATTTTCGTCATTAATGTGTTTATTTTTTGTAAATACATTTTTTTTCTCATGATTCAATCTATCTGAGAGATGAACACTTCTTCCATGTCGTGGGCTCCTGATATCACTGTTATTATGAAGCGAGAAGGAAGGATTGTGCTCACCATCTTCTACTTCCTGCATATCTATATCCTCCTTTCCTTCAATTTCCTCCTCTTCTTCTTCTTCTTCTTCTTCTTCACATCTACCAACTTTTTCGTCATCATTCCATATGACATGTTCACTCGTTAAGTTATTTCCCTTTAAGCATATAGCTTCCTTCTCATTATAATTCAAGGTAATGTATTCATCTGGCATTCTGCCATAGCATTGATATTCCTCATTGCTTCTCTGCTTACTTTGTTCAGTTGAGTGAACAATTTCCATTATGCAATTGTCAGTAATGTTGTTATTTGCATTTACATTTTCGTTATTGCTGAGGATACATTTCAATTTTGTACGCTCGTCATTATCAAGTGGGTAGGTTTCCTTAAAAGAATCTCTTAAGTTAAGTTTCTCTCCCAACTCCTGTATACATAAATCGTTGGCATTAACGTTGTCATTTGTTTCTTCCCAATCATACAATTCATGTAGTTTGTTGAACAGTTCATTCACCTTCACTACATCTTTTTCCTTCTTTGTAACTTTCCTCTTTCTCTTTCTACTATTACTACCCTCAGAAATGGTGCTGTAAGTTTCATTTACACTTAATTCATTTAAATTGATATTACATCGAGGATCACATAACAACGATGATGAAGATGATGTTGGTATCATATTCGTATTGGTGTTGTCCACTTTCACTTTATCGCATTTTTCGCAATTTTCCTCATCATTCTTTTTTTTTTTCTTATAAGCATTTTTACACACCTGGTTATTACTGTGGCTGTTTCTCCTAACACCGCTACTGCACTTATCACAACCAGTGCTTCTACTTCTACTTTCCTCGCTTTTACTTACATTACTCTCAGTCCAACTAGCTCCTTTAGAATTTTCCTCTTCCCCGTTCAACATCGCTGAGCAATAAGTTTTATTCATAAGTATGTCATCCTCTTGACTGTTCTTTTTTCCTTCGTTCAAATAACTGCTACTCATAAGATTAACTGAGCCACTTTCGTCTACATTTCCCACTACACACTTGTCCTTTCTAGGACTAATATCATCGTTCAGCGGTTTTTCTACCTGAACTGTATTAACATCATAAAATTCATTATTGCAATTATTATTTGGGGAAGAAGATATATTACTACTTTCTTTCGTATATTTTTTCCTACATTTTAATCTGCTTCCATTTTTTGTTTTCCTTCTTTGTTTGTCTGAAATATTCAAATTAGTATCCTTTAAAACAGGAATGTTAATACTAATGTTCTCCCTTGTAATGCTACCCTTCTCGTAGTTCAATTGGTCCTTGCAATAGTTTTCCGTAGAACTAACACTTCCTAAATCCCTGTCAACGTTTAGATAACCAACATCGTTTATAACAGGGTAGCCATCACTTTCATTAATTTGATTATGTTCAACATTTTTATCATTTGTAAAAATGGCTTTCTTGCTTTTATTATTCGTTTTGTTTTTATTTTTTTTCGCTACATTAACATCTGTTTGATTATTACTACTACTTTTCTGTTTTTTCATTTTACAGCAAACATCTAATGTATTTTTATTTTTAATTTTTTTCTTATTTTTATTTTCTTGCTCACCATTATTAAAAAGATTTAAAAATGCATTGACATAAAAAATATCTCTATTAGTATTACCATCTGTATCACTTGCTGATGATGCTGATACTGCTCCTCTTTCTAACTTTATTTTACTGTTATTATTCAAATTATCATAATCGTCATTTAAAATAGCATTAAATTCTTCTTTTGCTTTTAAGGAAAAAATATATGCATGTGAATCTGGGCTTAAATTCTTTAATCTCCATTCAATTGATTTCTTTTTAGCTAACAAGTTTCCATATTTAAATGATGAGAAAAATTTTTTATACCTAACCCCATTTTTATATACAAATGTAGACCATCCATTTCTTGTAGGGTCATAAGATATTCCTCTATATTTTTTCTTAATTAATTTATCAGTAATTTCTAACATTTTTTTTAATTTTGCTTTATTCATATCGTTAGATATATTCTTTTTTTCATTTCCTATATTTTTACTCCCTGACACGTTTTTTAAGCACCTTGATTTTTTATCACCCCTTACCCTCAATTTAGGGGAGGGTGTATTTTCATGAGTATACACAGAATTATTTTCTAAACTGTTTAGAGTACAATTTTTTGAAAGGTGATATTCCTTACTACTATTATTATCATCTTCGTCTTCCCCTAAGTTGCAGTTGTCCTTTCCTTTTTTGATACCCCTTCCGGGAATATCGTCCCCCTTGTTATTGCATTTGCTGTTACCACTTCCATCACTACCAATATGATTCACATCAACATTAGCATTATTGTTATGGATACCTATATTTCTACTTCTATTGCTACCGCTACCGCTACTTCTACCGTTACCTCTACCATCAGTTCTACTGCTAATCGTGAGTAAGGGGTTATTTTCTTCCTCGAACAATTCATACTTGCGACTCTTCTCCATGGGCCCTCTACTCGTATTTGTACAAATATATAGTGCACCATCATTTAGCCTGTTCATTTGTGATTCATCATTACCATTGAAATTGGAACTATTAATTATTATATTATTATCAAGTACATCATCACTAATAATTGATGTATTTTTCGTTATTATTTCATTGCTGAACAAGTCGTTCTGAAGGTCATTCTTTGCGCTTCTGTAATATAGCAGATTCGGCGGAGTATTTGTCGTGCTGTAACAGTTTACATTTGATTTTATAATGTCGTCGTGGCTTCTTAACGATATGTCATTCGTGATGCTATTTGTAGCACTATTCGTAATCTTGTTCTTAATGATTCCATTATCATCATTACCACGGTCATAACTATTGCCACTTTGGCTACTTTTGCCACTATTACCATTACTATCCTTATTGTCATTTATATTTCCGGTTATCTTGCCCCCTATATTGCCACTTATATTTCCGGTTATCTTGCCCCCTATATTGCCACTTATATTGCCACTTATATTGCCCCCTATATTGCCACTTATATTGCCACTTATATTGCCCCCTTTATTGCCACTTATATTGCCGCTTATATTGCCGCTTATATTGCCGCTTATATTGCCGCGTATATTGCTACTTATATTACCACCTATATTTCCACTTATTTTTGCGCAACTGATGGTATCATACCTTTGCGAGTCTTCATATATAGTGTTATTCCCTCTTAAACCACTGTTAATATGGACATCATTTAGCATCTCATTATTGATACTACACAAGTTTTCACTCTCCATTAAACAGTTTTTATGCTGATCATTAACTGTTAAGACATCATTCATAAAGGAGTTATTCATAAAGTTTTCTTGATTTAACAAAGCACTGTTGGTCATGTTATATCTGTTCAAACCGCAATTTGGTAAATGACCATTTAAATTTAAATTGTACTGATGATGTGATGACGATTCATTTATTTCGCATTTTATTTCATCATTATTTAACATATTGCTATGATTCACATATGCTGTAGTTGAATTATCATTTGGATCAGGCATATAAATATTATATTGATTCTCCAAATTAAGTTCAATATTATCAGTTGTATCAATTTCTTTCAGTAAATAGTTGTTACTGTTGTTAAAATGTATATCTCCATCAACTTCTTCATGTCTTGTATCTACATATGAATTATCATTCCTTTGTATATTTAATGCACCATGGTAGTTATTCCTGTCTATATCTGTCCCCAGTTCTCCATGAGTATTATGTAACATCTTATGCATTATCATTCTGTTATAGTTATATGTGTTTTCCTTATTTGCAAAATTGTTTGCAATAGACTGATTACTTACATCACATGCTCCACTTTCACTGCTCATATTTTCCCTCATTTTGTACAGAGGAATGCAGTTATCTTTTCCACCACTACTACTACTACTACTACTACTACTGTTTACAGTACTGTTAATGTTAATTCCAATGTTGCTACTATCACCTATTCCTGTACAATCAGCATTATTAGAATTTAAAAAGAGGTTGTCATAACTTAGACTTTTATCATCCTTTCCACGATAAGGAGTTGCATGCTTGTGATGTACAACCATTCCTGCTGATTCATTATATGCTTTTCCTATATAACAATTCGTAGGCTCATTGCTAGGATTAAAATAATAATTATTGCTATTACTTAAATTGCTATCTACAACATATCTTCCACTGTCATTTAAGTTGACAACATTCCTTCTCTGCATAATATGGTAATCGCCAATATTGCCGTTCAGATTAGTACTATTTGTATCATTGATGAGGTAGTTACCACTGATGCTATAGTTTCCCCTACTACTATGGTTGTCGCTTCTACACAAATCCACACCCACACCATTTGTGCTAAAATCGAAAGAATTATCATCTTTCCTATGTTCCAAATTCTCATTTTTCTGCATGTCTTTATTATCACGGGAAAGAACAACATTCTCATTTAAAATGTAACAATTTTTTTCATTTGCTGCCTGTGGTAACAAAGATTCATTATGTACCTTTAAAATGTTTCGCTGCTCTGAAATGAACTGTTTATGCGAGTTGTTAAAACTTGCGTTATTTAAACTTAAATCAGTGTAATCATTTTTGCTTCTTAAACTGTCAGCGAAATTGTTGGAAAAATTATTATCTAAATTATTGGACGAATTGTTGGAAAAATTATTATCTAAATTATTGGACGAATTGTTGGAAAAATTATTATCTAAATTATTGGACGAATTGTTGGAAAAATTATTATCTAAATTACTGACCGAATTGTTGGCAAAATTATTGGCAAAATTACTGACCGAATTGTTGGCAAAATTATTGACAAAATTACTGGCGAATCTTTGCTGTTGATTAGGGGTACTGGTAGGGGGATAAGTTAACAAATTCTCATTGCATTTATCTATAGTATTATTATTACCATTTTCAAGGTCTCTATTACTGTAGATGATGTCCAGATGACCATTCGAATAACATGCTTCTTCCTTACCTGACTCTTCTTTGTTATTAATATTTATATAATTGTTAACAATCTCCCCTTCCTCATCAAGTGCATTAGTTTTTGGTATTAATAACTGATTATCGTAATATAACTCTTCATTCAAACATATAGCATTTTTAAGCTTATTTAAATTTCCAAACCTAGTAGTATTTTTATTATACGAATGAAGGGCATAATTTTCATACTCGGTTAAGTTACAGTAGAAATTTTTGGACATATAGATAAGTTTTTTAAAAACGTCATCCGTGTAATTTAAATTGTATCCCATATCATCATCATAGTAATGATCACTACTATGATTGTTTTGATCGATGTGGTCTATATCACTTGGATCATAGTTATGATACCTACGATCGATATGGTCTATACGGTCTATATGACCTATATGGTCTATATGGTCTATTTCATCGTTATCGCCCTGATCTTTCGAGGGGTCGTTTGAGAAAATGCTTCCCTTTTTCATCTCATTTATCAATTTATTTTGTTTATTATTATTACCCCTTTTTTTAGTCTTGTTATTTAAAACTTGGTAGTAGTAATCACTGCTGTATGTATCTATAGCTGGGTTATTATAATTGATCGTTCCGCTGAATGCCAAATCATTAATATAAGATGTATTGTCAAGTTTTACCTCAATATCAGATATAGTAGTATTTTCATCATTTTTTGATTTTACTAACCCTAAAAAATTATTTAATTTTTTATTATTTTCTGTTAATATGAATTGATCATATTTATTTAAATTGCATATTTCGTTATACACTTCTCTCAATTCGTATTTTATTTTTTCCAACAACTTTTGCGGATTCTCTTCACAAAGTGGGTTATTATTTATATCCAACTTATAACAAGACATATTTTCAACACATGATTTATAACTATTTTTTATATCATCATAAGCAACAATTTGATTATTGATTATATCCTCATCCCACTGTTTTTCGTTCAGACGACAAGTGTGTTTCGTTATTACTACATTTTTTAATGGATCCATTGTTTGGACACTCGCTAGTTTATTCGTGTCCTTAAAACTGCACACCCCATTACGCATATACATCTCACCATGCTCGATATTTTCCCCCCTCTTAGAAACATCATTCTCATTTTCACGAAATTCTCCGTTTGTTGACTCAGCCCAATTATTGCTATCATTAGTACCATCATGACGATCCACTGACTCAAATGAACTACTTTTAGCTGTTGTATTATTACCACTTCCCTGATAATAGTCAGAGGAATTTATTACCCCTTTTGACATATTTATCATATCAGTTATATCATTAATTGACTTCATTATATTTTCTATTTTTCTGTTGATTTCAAATAAGCACCTCTTCGGTATCATGCTACTACTACCGTTACTACTATTGCTGCTATAATTGATGTTGTTAAAGTTACTACTATTACCACCACCATCACTGCTGTAATGATGGTAATCCCGTACACCCCCCCTCCTACTCCTTGCTGATGACAGGAGTAGTGCGTTATCATAAACAAACGGAGAATCATCATGCTTCTTTTTTTTGAGCAAAATTTTTTCGGAAATGTATTCATTATTTTTACTAAACATGGTGCCAGTTTTATAGTTCCTTGCAAAATGGTTTAAGTGTTCCTCTTTATTATCATAAACATAGTCATTTAAAGAATCTGTCCCACTTCTTTTGTAGAACTTGCTCTTATTGGAATTTTTCAACATATCATTATTTATTTGTAACAAAATATTAGAAAAATTGTAAATAATTTTCTGATACATAATATATATAGTTAAATGAATTTTATGTAATTGAGCTGCATTTTTTCTACTCATGAATAACCATATTTCTAATGGTGGATATGCAGGTGGTTGTGGTAAAAGAACAGATAACAATTCCCTTACATATGTATGTCTTTGATGAACAGATGAAGAATTGTATATACCTCTTTTTTCATCCTTAACATTTTGCCTAGAAAATATTTCATTAACTAATATTAATATCAAGTTTCTATTACATAATAACTTTTTATATAATATACGCAAGGAACCTATATAATAATTTAAATACGAAAAATAATTATTTATTTTTGGAAATTTATTTAAAATTGTCTTTTGCTTATTTTCTAGGTTGTATAATATTAATTGATCACTTCTCTCACCCTTTGCACTTATATTTTTTTCATTATTTTTTAAAATGGAAATATCATTATTATAACACTTCTTTAGGTTAGATAACAATGATTGCAAGTAAAAACTATACATTATTTTTTTCTCATAAATATTATCATCAAATTTATTATTAATATCATTGCAATTTTCTAATAAACTAAGTTCAAAAGAGTTACTACTATACTTTCCATTCTGGATATTATTATACAACTTATCAGAACTATAAAAATTTACTACATTCTCATTATTCGTCGCATATCCTCTATAAGGCGCACCCATTATATTACACCTCCTCATTCCCTTTCCCCTTTCATTTTTCGTTAGCACTTTTGCGCTCTGTCCATTTTCCCCTTGCGCATCCGTACCGCAATTAGGGAAATTATCACTACTACTGCTACTCTTGCTATTACCGCTACCACTACTACCACTACTACCGCTATTACAACCAACATCGTAATTATCACCACTGCTACCACTACCTTCACAACTGTTACTACTTATCGAGCTAGGTGCTACACCACAGGAGTTCATGCCACTAGGGTGCAAGAATTCTGAATTGTTCATATATTTTACGCTCCCGTGATTTCCTAAATCGCCCATGCAGTTACTATCGTTTGGTAAATAATTTAAGTTCACCATGTATTTATAATTGCCCTTTTCATCATCAACCAAATTTTCAAATGATCCATTTTTTGTATTGTCATTTGTCAGAAGTGGATCACTTACATGCGCATGCATATTTATGAATTGTGGATTATTTATTATGCTTGTCTCCTCTTGGTTCAATAGAATATCTGAAAAATTATGCACTTGCTGATTTTTTCTTTCGAATTTGGAAACATCTATTTTTGTTTTATTTGGTAATACTACTTGGTTATCATCAACGTTGCTACAACAAGAAGTGCTATTACTGCTAATAGGATTAATGTTGATATGGGTGTTATAATTTGATATATTATAATTCATTATGTTAAAATTTTCATACGTATTACTACCAGTTCCGTTCATATAATTATTTTGTACAAAGGTTTCATTATTATACATCCTATTCTTTTCTGGAAAAACATTATTATTTAATAAATTTTTTTCTATAAAGGCAGGATGGTGTTGTTCATTCTGTAAACTTTCATTGTTCTTTTTACATAATTCGCTATATTCTGATATTACTTGTTTTTTATTAATTAAATAATTTAAATCATTACTACAATTTGTGATATCACCATTATTTAGGTTAAACCCCTTTCCGTCTACCTGTTCATATTTGTCAAGAGAATTATTATTTTCATTATTTTCGAAATAATTGCTATGAAGATTGTAATCATTATCATTTGTATAACTTTTATCCATATGGATATAATTCTGTTGAAGAATAGAAGACGGGTTTGTGTTCATATAAAACTCATAATCACAAGTACCCTTCACATCAAAGAGATTGTTGTAGCTATGATTATGATTGGAACTATTATTAAAATGTACTTTGTTCATATTAATATTATTTCCACTATTGAAATTATTCATGCCATTTTTTTCACTTCTATTGATACTATAATTGGGGTATATGTACGTATCATAACTTGAACAAGTAGCAGCACTGTTATAACTGTACATATTGTTGTATTTTGTTAAATCATTATAATTATTTACATCAGTACACTGTATACTGTCATTAACATTTGTATTATCCACATAATTAAGTAGGTTAGCTTTTTCTAATTTATTTTGGATGTTATCTATTAAACTGTTTTTGTTAAATTCGTTACTGCCTTTCTCGTAAACGTTGTAACTACTTCTGTTATCATTATCGCCATTGTTATCGCCATTGTTATCGCCATTGTTATCGCCATTGTTATCGTCATTGTTATCACCATCATTATTGCCATCATTATTGCCATCATTATTGTCATCATTATTGCCATCATTATTGCCATCATTATTGTAATCATTATTGTAATCATTATTGTAATCATTATCATAATCATTATCATAATCATTATTCACATCATGAACATTAAACATGTTCGTGAGATCATTTATTACGTTTTTTTCGTCTATATGACATATTTCACTGGCATTAACAGGGTCGTTATTGCGGGGTACAATATTATCTTTACTGTGTATAACATTACCATCACTGGCCATTATATTATAACTATATGGCATAATATTACTATTATATGAAGTAATATTATAATTATACGGTATTACATTGCTACCAGTAGCCATAAAATTATTACTATAAGGTATAATATTACCACAATTGATCATAATATTATTATTATACGGTATTATATCACCATAAAATGAAGTTGTATTATTATTATACGGTGTTATATTACCATCATATGGAATAGTATTATTATTATACGGTGTTATATTACCATCATATGGAACAGTATTATCATTATACGGTGTTATATTACCATCATATGGAATAGTATTATTATTATACGGTGTTATATTACCATCATATGGAACAGTATTATCATTATACGGTTTTATATTACCATCATATGGAATAGTATTATCATTATACGGTATTATGGTACTATCATATGACGTAATACTACTATTATATGGTATTATATCAACACCACGGGGTATAATATTATCATTGCGTGAAGTGAAGTTATTATTAGGTTCATTACGAATTACACTGCTTTGCTTTATATATCTTCTTTCTTTTGTACAATCATTTTTTATATTAACATCAAAAATGTCATTATTAAAAAGAATAACATGGTCACAACTTTTACTTCCATTTTGTAGAAGCTTATTATTTATATTATTACTCTCGTTAATTAAATAATTTTTCGCTATCTCCTTATTTTCAGGAAATATCATATCACAATGTGTGTCATAGCACTTGTTACTATTTGAATTAAAGACACACGAATTTTTAAACGGAAAATTTGTTTCCTCCGCATATGTACTACCATTATAACTACTGTTATTATAACTACTGTTATTATTACTGCTTTTATTATTACTGCTTTTATTATTACTGCTTTTATTATTACTGCTTTTATTATTACTGCTTTTATTATTACTACTGTTATTATTACTACTGTTATTATTACTACTGTTATAGTTCGTGTCGTTATAGTATTCTATATTAAGTTGGTTCAAATTATTTTTTCCGTAACCACGGACTTTGTTTAAATCGCAGAAGCTATTGGAATATACAGTTTTTAAAAAAGCTTCATTTAAATTTTTTCTATTATTTGAAAGGGATGAAAAATTGTATTGTGTTTGTTTAAAATGATTCTCAAAATTTACGCACTTTTCATCAGCGGCACGATGAAATAGTACATTATTTCCTCCTCCACTTATGCTTGTATGTACATATACATTTTCATTTCCTTGTTCTTGAGTATTACTTGCTTCTTTACAAAAAAGGCTTTTGTTTAATTTTCCTTGCATTTTTTATATGCATATGTTCCATATGTACATATACATACATATACGCATATATATATATATATATATACATACATATGTACCTTTTTTCTTTTTTGTATTTTTTGCCTTTTTAGAAAAAAGAATAAAAATGCACTCATGAAGGAATCATTATAATATTACATTCCTTCCGTACATGTAAACAAATATAAGTACCCTTGCTGTTTCTTTTCTCATATTTATATATTAATATGTTTTCCTTCTCATATACAATAAATTGTTTACTAAGCAAAAATATTGAGATGCTAAGAATAGTTATAATTCGGTTATATATCCTCTTTTAAGCATTAAATGGATTTATATATAAATATACTGATTAATCGCGTATTCCCTATGATACTTTTTTTTTTTTTTTTTTCTTAAGTATTTTTTTTTTCCTTCTTTAATGCTTTTTTTGTGGATTTTTCTTTCTATTGGCAATTCTTTTGTCAGTATTGAACTGAACTCTTTTTATTTTTAATTATTTTGTATTTTCTATATGAAATTTTTTTTTTTTTTTTTTGATATTTTTTACTTGTTCGAATGAAAAAATAATTACCAATTTTTTTTTTTTGAATATTCATAGAAAAATGTATATGATGGTATACTTCTTTTCCCCTTGTCAATTTTGATTAAAACAATAAGTAGTTGATTCTATTTTAATAGAATTTTAAAAATGTCGTTAATATTTAGTAAAATAAAAAGGGGATATAAATATGTTACATTTGGCTTCTATATATTTATGAATTTTTTACGTAAAAAAATGAATTCTCCTTTTTATGACAAAAATTATTTTATTTTGTTTTGTTTTGTTTTTGAAAAAGGAGAATATATGTTACATAAAACGTGAGGTATATAACATTGAAAAAAAAACAAAGCAAATATGCAAAAGGAAAAAACAGAAAAAAAAAAAAAAAAAAAAAAAAAAAAAAAAAAAAAAAAAAAAAAAAAAAAAAAAAAAAAAATTAAAAAAAAAATTAAAAATAAAAAAAAAAAACAATAAAGAATTAAAAAAATAAAATAAAAAACAAAAGCATAAGCAGAATCAATAAGACTCGATAAGCTTCAGTAATATGGTACAGAAAATAAAAAATGAGTTAAGGTTGCTAAGATGATTTTACATCTTCATGAAATGCTTAATATTCAACGATCAAATATTGTACATTTTTGTATGTACATAATATTATGTTTATATGCATACGAGTGAAAGACTTTTTTGAAAATTATTTAATTTTTTTTCCTTTCCATAAAATTAACCAAGTTTGCTTGTTTTTAAAAGATGATCGCTATTAAAAATATAAAAAATAAAAAAATATGGGAGAAGTCTTTCATATATATTTATTTTACATAAAATAATTATTTTGCTTTGTGTAAAGACACCCTTCCCTTTTTTTCAGTATATTATTAGCAACAAAAATAAAGCATGCGATTATATATATATTATGAAGTATGTATATATATACGGAATTTTGTATATGTAAATAAATAACACACAAAAGTACATACCACATATATATAAATATACATGCACCACATACACTGTTTACGTATGTTATGTATGGAATATGCTTAAGTCGCTAATATATAGCTTCTCCCCTTTCAACTTATTTTAACATGTTTACACTTCTTAAATTTTAAAAGACGTACAAAAAAAAAATTTGGGATATATTACAGTAGTCCTAAAACGTTTAAATATATTGAAACAGTGTTATATATCAAAACGGAATTGACCTTAACAGATAAAAGGTTTCACACTTATAAAAAAAACTAATTCTTTTCCTTTTTATTATTGCCATATTTAAGAAGAGCTATTTTGTAAAAAAAAAAAAAAAAAAAGCATCCTTCTCTGGGAGGAATGAATATAAAATAAGAATTTTTTTTTTTTTTTTTTTTTTTTTTTTTTTATATCTACTCATATTATATATATATAGATATAAGTGCGCCATAATATGATTTGAAGTAAAAATTTAGATCTTTTTAAAAACTCTCAATCTCTTTTTTACCCCCTTCTTATTCTATAAAATTTTGTGTAGCTTCCTGTTAATGCAAGGTATAGGCTAAAAAACAGAGTTAGAGCGATTAGAAACCTGGTGTATTATATGAGCCTAGTAATGATGAAATGACTGTCACTATGTACAAGATGCTATGTGCTATGTGATCATGTAAGTTTATATATATATATATATATATATATATATATATATATATGTATACAAATGTGTATGCCACGTTTTAACGCAAAAACTTGGGTGTGCAAATAATACAAATTAATAAGTATTTCACTCTATATGCAAGTTTATACTTTTATGTTTGTATGCATTCACACATGTTTGGGAGTAAGGAACTTCTATAAATTAATTTTAATATTGTATTATTTAAAATAGCTCACCTATCTAATAATATGTAAGGCTTTTTTTATATATTACACTTTGCATTTAACGAACATATTAATTTAATCTGATCAAAATGTGTTATTCTGCTCATCAGAAAAAAAAAAGTAATAATAAAAAAAAAATGTTTATGTATTAATACTACTACTTCTAGTACTATAAAAGCGTTTTCGTTTTTTTATTTTCTTTTCCAAAAAAATTATATATATTTAGAAAAATAATTCTGCAAGAGTAAAAAGTATATATTAAATGAAAAGTTATCATATGCACATTTTAAAATATAATTGTAACTACATCGGATTTTAAATAACTGTTTTAGGTTCATAGAAAAAAAGAATAAATAAATAAACATATACAAACTAACAAACAAACATATGTTTTCCCATATTTACAGGAATATAACAATATTTTATTTTATTTTTTTTATGTAGTCACAGTTATCCTTTTAAATCTATCATTTTGTAATACATTTTGCCTTATAATCTATTTCGTATTTTTATTCTGTCAACGTATTACGTAAATAATTTTTTTTTTTTTTTTTTTTTTTTTTCAATTTACTTTTTTCTTATTAAAATGAATAACCAACCTGTAGATAAAAAATACCTCGAGAATAATCAGTACTCGGATGAAGGTAAATAAATCGCGTATATACGCACATGTATATGGGTATACATAGATATATGAACACATATGTATACTTATCCATTTGTGTATACGCGTAAACATAAGAAGAAAGAGTTTAATTTAATGTACAACATAAATTGTTCTTTTTTTTCTTTTTTATAGGAATAAAATCCTACGAATTTATATTTGGAGAGTAGCAAAAAAAAAAAAAAAAAAGAAAAAATAAGAAAAAATAAGAAAAAATAAATACAATATATTTTGTTTTTACTTTTCCCCCCTTTGTTTTTTTTGTTACGCACCATGTTTATATTTATAATTTAACGTATTAACATTCTTTTATAATTTTACTGCTTTCTGGTCATTATAGAGATTATATTTCCTCGGGGGGTATATCTGCAACAACCAAAATTTTGAGCGACATACACTTAGATGAAAATTCGAAAGTTTTGGGTACGAACGCAATGGAAATATTTCACCATATATGTATGTACGTATGTATGTATGTACGTATGTATGTATGTACGTATGTATGTATGTACGTATGTATGTATGTACGTATGTATGTATGTACGTATGTATGTATGTACGTATGTATGTATGTACGTATGTATGTATGTACGTATGTATGTATGTACGTATGTATGTATGTACGTATGTATGTATGTACGTATGTATGTATGTACGTATGTATGTATGTACGTATGTATGTATAGTATGTATGTACGTATGTATATATGTATGTACGCATGTATATATGTATGTACGCATGTATATATGTATGTACGCATGTATATATGTATGTACGTATGTATGTATGTACGCATGTATGTATGTACGTATGTATGAATGCGCACATGTATATTTTTTGCTCTTCGTTTTTTCTATCTCTTTGAGCAATTTTTTTTTTCTCATTTGTTTTTTAGACATCGGATCGGGATTAGGAGGAGGATGTAAATACATAAATAACAAATACGGGTCATATGTTTATGGAGTGGACATTTGTGAAAATTTGGTTTCAATAGCTAGGACAAGGAACAAAGAAAAGCCTAAAATCGAATTTGAAGCTATTGATATATTAAAGAAAGAATTTCCTTTAAACCACTTCGATATGATATATAGCAGAGATTCTATTTTGCATTTATCTGTAGAAGATAAAAAGAAGTTATTTGAAAAATGCTATTTATGGTTAAAACCAAATGGGGTACTTTTAATAACTGATTACTGTGCTGACAAAGAAGAAAATTGGGATGAAGAATTTAAAGAATATGTTAAAAAAAGAAAGTATGCATTAATTACTACTGAGGAGTATGGTCAACTATTATCATTTTGCAATTTTAAAAATGTTGAAGCCAAAAATATTAGTGACTATTGGTTGCAGTTACTCGAAATGGAAGTTAACAGGTTGGAACAAAAAAAAGAAGAATTCACAAGTAAATATTCAACAAAAGAATATGAGTCTTTAATAAATGGATGGAATAGAAAAATTAGGGACACGAAAAGGAACCTACAAGTGTGGGGATATTTTAAAGCATACAAGATTTAATAATTATAATAATAACAATGAAAAATTAAGCATCAAGAAGAGAGGGAGCTCTTTTTTGTTACATTATAACCCTTTTGAAAAGGGAAAAGTGCTTTCTCGACTTCAAGTTTCTAAAAAAAAAAAAAAAGAAAAAAAAGAAAAAAAAAAAAAAAAAAAAAAAAAAAAAAAAAAAAAAAAAAAAAAAAAAATATAATTTCATTGTTCAGAATACTTTTATTATTTTATTGTTTAAAAGAGCTTAAAATGTTTTTGTATTTATGTGTGCACATACATATATAGATGACCATTTATATATGTGCAACTTGTATATGCGCATATAAGCCAGTTATATGCATGCATGTATGTATATAATATGTACATACGTTTGTCCATTTATATGTGTATGTTTCCTTATAAATCGTTATTAATTGCATTTTGGGCTCATAATTCTGTTATAGTTATATATGGGGTATAATTGAAATGGCAGGTCCCATATAACTAATTTATTATGGCACGAAAAATGTATTTAATTATGTAATTTGTTTTGTTTCCGTAAGAGTTGATAAGCAGTGTTTGCAAAAGTTTATTAATATCCATTAGCTGCTGGCAAACTGTGCTTAGCTGCGGATTGTCAATTAAACTACATAATTAAATCTGATGTTAATCTTTTTTTTTTTCGTGTATATTTTTTTTCAAAAAGTAGATCACTAGTGAAATTTTTAAAACTCGAAAAAACAAAAAAAAAAAAGTTTTAAAGTTAATCATAATACTAATTATAATGTTATATAATATTACAGTAAAATCATATTTACATCGCACGTAAAGTTTATGCGGCAAAAAGAAAAGTACACAAAAGAGGAGTTCAAAAAAGCAAATGTTGCTTATACACACACTCTATGCACATGCGTAAAGTAAAACAGAAAATATTTATATGTAAATAAAAAAAAAAAAAAGAAAAAAAGAAAAAATACTAACAAATTGTGAAAAATAAAACGCAAAATGGAAAAGGATGAAGGTTAAGCAAATTGTTCTTTCCTTATGGTTATAACTTACACATATATATAAATATATATATATTTCCATCTATCTATATATATATTATAAATAATTTAAGGTTGTTTCATGTTTAAATGTACACATAAAAAGAGTATAAAATTAAATAAAGTTATGTCAGTTTTGAGAAAACATAAAAATGAAAAAAAATGCTTTATAAAATTGTTTGTTCTTACCAAAATGAAGATAATTCATATATATATATATAAAAAAAAAAAAAAAAAAGAGAAAAGAGAAAAGAAAGAAAAATACAGATATCGAGAAGTGGAGCAGTGGAGTAGCAAAGGAACGAAAGTAACAAATGATTATTATCCTAAATTACAAGGGGGAATAAAAAAAATATATTATCCCTTATAAATTAAGATGTATAATTGTAATTTAATTTTTTTAACATTTACATATACACATGTGTATGCACGTATGTACATGTATATATATATATATTTCAAACGTGATGAAAAAAAAGAAAAAAAAAAAATCCATCCTGTAAAATGCATATATTAACATATAGCACCTTTCAACTTTTTAAACAATTATTTCGTAAACAGTTAATGATATATGGCTACAGTGATGTATCACGCTATAAGGTGTATGTGTAGTCTTCTCTTTTTTCATTTGTGTAATGGTGTACTTTAATATAACCTACGATACATTATTCTAACATATATTGGTTTATTTTGATTAATTCTGATGTATTCTGATGTATTCTGATTTATTCTGATGTATTCTGATGTATTCTGATGTATTCTGATGTATTCTGATGTATTCTGATGTATTCTAATTTATTCTGATGTATTCTGATGTATTCTGATGTATTTTGACTTAATCTGATTTATACTGATATATTCTAATACATTCTGATTATTCTTATTTATTTTGTTTTGTTTTGTTTTATTTTGATTCATTTCAATTTATTTTTATTTTATTTCATTTATTTATTTTTTTCTCTATCCATTTTTCATCACAACATAGTAAAATGTGGATGATCCTTGGAATAATTTATGACATCCCCTACGACCTTATAATCAAATTTTTGACCTAAAAAATTAACTTCGCTTTGTTTTTTGTTTGAACATCTTGATGAGTCTTCATCATCCAGATAATCTGAAGATGTTAAGTATTCATTTTCCGAATTATAATGTAAATCGTTGAAATCATCTGTTTTATTTGAAAAATTAATTGTGCGTTTAGTTTCACTGTTATTTGAGGAAACATTTTCTTGTGATGAATTTTCTTTTGTTACATTGGAATAATTATCCTTTTTATTTTTATCTTCATAACATTTTTTTTTTTTTGAACTTAAAAGTTTAATTGGTGTTTCAAAATCATAATTATTAAAAAATTCATTCGTACTCTCACTTCCATAATTTGGCTTATTAAATTGTTTTAATTTTAAAATAGGAGATGAATTTATAAAATTCTGACATAATAAATCATTGTTATGTTCTGTACATACATTTTCTCTTTTCATTTTTTTAATTGATAATTTTTTTTCTTTAGAATGCATTTTAGGTCTATCAGTCATATTACATACTGGTGTCTTATCTAGTTTATTAAAATATTTAACATCGCTATCATCACAAGAGGAATACGTATTGTTATTATAGTTTCTATAATGATTCTTATTACGGTTTCTATTATAACTGCTATTATTATCGTTATTACTGCTGTTGTAACTGTTGTTGTAGCTGCTGTTATAAATGTTGTTGTAACTGTTGTTATTATTATTATTATCATTATTATTGTTACTATTGTAGTTACCATTTTCATCATTATAATAGTTATAATTATATTCCGACTGTAACTCGTTACTATAAAATAAACTATACGCTTTTCTTTTCTTTTTTTTGTTTAACATATCTGATGAATGTTCAGACATTATTGTGTTTATAAGATTACTATTAAAGTTATTAAAATCAACAACTTTTATAAGTTCATTGGGATATGACTGGTCTTCTATATCATTCCAACTTTTGTACAACTCCGGATTTTCCGATTGCTTAATCCACGCTTTAATATAATTGTCTTCTTTAAAATTCTCATTTTGGACATTATTATTCATTTTTTTTTATTTATTCCTTATTTATTAATTGGCGTTTATACACACACACACAAAAAAAAAAAAAAAGAAAAAAAAAATTGGACGAGGGGGCGGGAGGGTGAAGAGGAATATGAAGGTGATAAATGAGAATGAGATGAACAAGAATAATAAATGTTGACAAAAATGAGATATACCAATATATATACCTATTTTTACGTGTATAAGTATGTATATATATCGATATATGCACATATCTCTCTATCTATATTTCTCTCTCTCTCTCTTTATATATATATATATATATATATATATGCGTAATACTTACGCTTGAGTACAACCATACATTTACGATCGTGTATGTTTACGTAAATATTTGCTTTCAACAGGGATATATATACAAGTATATGCACATATATACATAAGCAATATTATAAGAAAAAAAAAACTCAATATGCACGTATCGTATGCCTTGTACAAATGCATACTCATACATATATGCACATAAAGATTATGTATATACATTGGGTTTTCATGTATTTTATTATATTTCTTTTAATTGTTTTATACTTAAATTAAAAATTGTACATACAGGCAAATCGTAAACACTAACGCGTATAAACTGTTGTGAGCATGGGGGGATATATATAATCTACTGTTCATATTACATATATATTGTATGTACTTATGTGTGTATGCGTATATTCTTTTTTAAGTATTTTTTTTTTTTTTTAAAGTACATACTACCCCAAAATAATATTTTACAACAAAAAGTATGTTTTAATTTTGAAATCAAAAAAAAAAAAAAAAAAAAAAAAAGATGAAAACGAAAGGGAAGAGCAATTTTTTAAAATATTATATAAGATATAAATATATATATATATATATACATATACATATATGTATATTTCTTTTCTTTCTTCGATAAATTAAAAAAATATATATAATAAAATAAAATTCATCTCAACGTCAAATTTAAAAAATGAAAAAAAAAGATAAACCAAGGAATGGAGCAACATCTAACAATTTGGACAAAGGTAAAATCACAATTTAAAACAACAAATGGTATAAGGTTATCAATTTTTAAGAGTACACATTTCTTACTTTTAAAAATTATATCTTTAAAAAAGAAAAAAAAAAAAAAAAAAACATAAAGTTTATTTATATATATATATATATATTTTAAAGGGGTGCAAATTTAAATAAATAGTATGATATTAATTTTTATATTTCAAAAAAAAAAAAAAAAAGGAACAATGAACTCTTATAGTTTTGTTAAATCGTTTGGATTTTTTGTCCTCTTCGATTTTTCTATTTTTTTTTTTTTCGTTTATCGTTTTTTGCATTTGCATTTAATGGCAATAATATTTAGAAATGCATACCTATTTTTTAATATGGTGCAAACATTTTTATCACTTAATTTATTGCAAACATGTACATTTGCATAAACATACATATGTGTATAATACATATTCGTATGCATTCACATCCACATATGCCTGTACATACGCATACACATATGAATTTACGTATGCATACACATACGAATTGACGTATGCATACACATACGAATTGACGTATGCATACACATACGAATTGACGTATGCATACACATACGAATTGACGTATGCATACACATACGAATTGACGTATGCATACACATACGAATTGACGTATGCATACACATACGAATTTACTTATGTATACACATACGATTTTATGTATGCATACATGTATAATTTAAGTATGCATACACATTTACGTATGCACATATATTCACATAAGTATGTATATAATATATATTTGTACATTAAAGTATGTATATACGTACATATGTTTAATACTGTTTAATCGTATATCTTTTTATCATTTGATAAAAAGATAATATGCATACTCTTGCGTGTTGATACGTATTCTCATGAAAGTGCATACAGATGTTTACACATTATGTACATACACATATAATTACTTCAATCAGTATTCACGTAATTATATTCAAATGTTTAACTTTAAAAAAACAATTGCCATTTCAAAATTTGGAAAATCATATTCATATTACAATTAAACAAAAAAAAAAAAAAAAAAAAAAATGTTCGTATAAATGTGATAAAATAATTAAAAACAGTTTTAAATTATTTTATATAACATGGGTGCTAAATGTAATTTTTTAAAAATTAAAAAAAAAATTAATTATGTACATGTGTATAACTGATGCATAAATTTCATGATAGCATCATTGGACAAACAAAAATAGGGCTATGAAAAAATATCAACCCAAATATCACGTTTATACGAAAATAGTAATAAAAACTACACAAACGTATGAATGTGTTTCAGTATTTACATATGTAACATTACGTATGTGTCAAGTATTTCATATACATATATATATATTCATATATGTGTACATATGTAAGTATATGCATATATATATATATATATATAATATATCTAACATTTGTATGCTAAGTGCTTTAAGTCAAGCATCCTTTGTAGCATTTAGTTATTCCATTAATCTTACATAACGATAATTGACAAGTTCTTTTTGCTTAGTCTCTAACCAACTGTATACATACAACTATAAATTTTCATTTTTTTATCATGTTATTAATTTCCTTTTCCTTTACATCATATCTTACTTTATATGTACGTGTACATACATATATATATATATATATGTGTATATTCGTATTGTGTGTGTATTTATGTGTACATATGCAAAAAGGTGTACTCACGTACATGCTTATACAAAATAATAACAATCTGAAAGTTTTGTACTAACATATTTGTATTTTTATCATCACTAAGCAGTTTCTCGATATTATAAATATTTGCATTTCTCTAAAAGTCGCATAAAATCGTGCTTATGCATAAATATACTTATGTGTATTTTGCTTTTTTATCGAGTTCAAATGTGCTTAAAAATATAATTATGTAAAAAAAGAAAAAAAAAATAATATATCTTTTTTTTTTTTTTTTTGACATACAGAAGTACGAAAACAAAATTTGATATTTTTTCATCTTACCCTTTTGTATTTTTATTTTTAAGTTTATTAAGAAATTCTTTTTTTTCTTTGTAATTTTTTTTGTTTTTCTTTTTTTTTTCAAAATGCATGTGTGCATTCGTTTTATTTCATTGTTTTGGTTAACAACAAAAAAAAAAAGAAAGAGGAAATAGCAAAATGGAATAACAATAATAACAAAAAAAAAAAAAAAAAAAAAAAAAACTAGAAACAATCCCAAGTGCTGATAACTCACGAAATCAAATAATTCAAAAATTGTAAACATAACAGAAGGAATATCACATGCACATGCATATGTATGGGTTTTCATAGACATATGCTAAACGATATTCTTCTGCTTCATATGTGTCATTAAGCATGTATATGTATAAATATATATATATATATATATATATATATATATATATATATATATTTATATATATATATATATATATATGTATATATATATATCAAATTTATATAATTAAATATATATAATAATATATATAAAACAAAACATATATATTTAAACAAATAAATATGTATGTATAATATTAATATAGTAAACAAGTGTTTCATATGTAAACACTTTTGTAATAATTCTTAATATTTTGAGGTCGCATCCACTGTCCACTATTTGGGTGACAGATAATAGCTAAGTTTGTGACCTTTAGGAAAAATGTATATATATATATTTTTTTTTTATTTAAAATATTTTATTTAAAAAAAAAAATTAAAATTTCATTTTTTTGACATTTATAAATTTTAAAAACTTAATAAGTGGGTATACGTTGTAATTTATTTAAGCATTCGTTTTCCCCCTCTTAACTGAAAATTCATTTTTTAATTTTTAAATTCGTATTAACTTTTTCCTTTTTAATTAATCATTCACTGTTTTCTCTTTGAATTTTAATTCTTTACTTTAATAGTGGCTTACTGTGCTTTTTTTTTTTTTTTTTTTTTTCTAAAGATAAAATTAAAAAAAAAAAAAAAAATGAATTTTTTCAACTCATTGCCATATGTACATTTATTTTATTTACATTAACTAATTTTTTAGTTTATTAAATTTTGTTTCATTATTTGCCTAGTATGCAGCTTTTTACTTGGGTTATTATAGCATATTCGATTATTAGCATACTTGCGCATTAGTACACCATCCAATTAGCATACCATCTTATTGGTTTACTACCTAACTTATTGTAAGATTGTTTCATCTTCTTATTTATGTGTTCTTCCTTTTTTATGCTAGTTCTTACACTAAACTGAGTGAAGGGAAGAATACGATCTTAGCCAGTAGTTTATAATTTTACTAAAGGATATTACATACATACATACATACATACATACATACATACATACATACATACATACATACATACATATATATATATATATATATATATATATATATATATATATATATATATATATATATATATGCATACATATGTATTTGCAAGTATGTCATATCTTATTTGGTTCAGCAGACATAAGAAATATGATGAATGTAAGATAGCGGAATTAAAATCCCTATTACAGATATATGGATATAATGAAGAAAACGAGCCATTATTTAATGAAAATAAAAGTAAGTTTAAGGGTGAAGTATATATAAAGGTAGATATAGCAGAGGAACAGTTATGGAAAAATATACTCTCAAGAAGTATTTTAATAAAGGGGGTCCTGCATATATGGAGTGAAGGGTGCTCCTATGATGAGTTGTTAAATGACTTAACAAACAAAAAACATTTATTTGAAAAGAATTTATATAATAATAAAAAATGGTGTTTTTATTTTAATTCTTTTAGAAGAATTATAAATCAAGAAGAAAAAGTAAAAAAGATGAATTACTTTAAAAGTATTCTTGACAATTTTCCAAATGTCGATTTGATAAATCCTGATATTCAACTTGGTCTCATTGAAGATTATAATGACTGTAATTCAGGAACATTGAAAAAAGTATATTTTGGAAAATTTATAGCTACAAGGAAATACAACTATTCGTTAAATTATAACAAAGGAGATGTTAATAATGTAAGTAGTAATACTGATGGTAATAATAGCAGTACCGGTGGAAGCAACGGTAGTAGTAACTGTAATAGTAAGGACGATGCCAATATCAGTGTTAAAAATTTCAGTAGTACCAGTAAGGACGCTAGCAATAGTAATAATACTACTGTTCGTCCAAGAATGGTATGGTGGGTGCATTACGCATTAAATAGAAGACCCGTGTTAGGACCGACAACTACAGACAATGAACTAGCTTTTATAATGTGTAATATAGCAAAAATTAAAAAAGGTGATATTGTATTAGACCCATTTGTAGGTTCCGGGGGGCTATTAGTCACGTCGTCTACCTTTAATGCTATATGTATAGGTAATGATATTGATATAAGATTATTAAAAGGTTATAAATTGGCATATTTAAATCCTCATGTTCAACATAAAAAAAAGAATAAAAGTATATTTGAAAATTTTCATCATTATAATTTGAATCTTCCTGATATTTTAGTATCAGACAATTCGAAACCTATTTGGAATACATTTCACAAGGCATGGGTAGACGCAATTGTTTCTGACCCTCCATATGGAGTTAGAGCACCTGTACGAATATGTATGAATACCTCAGGAAGGATGGAAAATAAAAGAAAAGTTGTATCTAGTGATAATAGTAATAGTGTAAATGGATGCATTCGTAGTGATGTTGACATTGCTGCTAAGGGTACTGGTAAGGATATTGATGATGGTGTTAATGACGATACTAATGCTTATGCTGATGACGATGGTAATAATAATGATGAGAGTCTGAACAATGATAACATCAAATGCACTCAGAAGAATGGGCTTACAAGTATGTATGACACCGGGGAGCCTAAAAAAGTTAAGAACATAATGAATACAAAAATGGTTTCTTATAGCTGTAAGTCAGCTGTCAAAGATTTATTAAATATTGCTTCCTCCACACTTGTTGATGATGGAATGTTAGTTTTTTTACTACCTGTACAAAAGAATACGATAGAAGAAGATATAGCACTATTAAAGCATGATGATTTTTACTTAATGTCATACGACTTTCAGACCTTTACTAATTACTCAGGAAGACTTATAGTTTCGATGAGGAGAAAGTGTAGAAATAGTTCGAACTAGTGCCGTTTATTCTGGTTACAAAATGTAGGAAAATGATCAATATTATGTTTTATTTACGTATCCTTTTATGCAAGGTGCATAAACGGGAAAGGGAAAATTTTTTTTTTTTTTTTTTCTAAAAAATGTGCACAAAATAATATCGAATCCGTTTACGTTCACGTTTATGTTTGCGTTCATGTTTACGTTTTATTTATTTTTTTTATTTTTTCATATGCATGTAGCAAATTAAAATTAATTAAAAAGTTGCATGTGTGCGTCGCACACGTGTAATGATATTCTCTGTTACATTTTTTTTTTTTGCATTTCCTTGTGCTTTAAATTTTATAAAAAATTGCATACGTAATACGCTGCGTATTTGTAAATCTACTTATGTATATGCATTTACCTGTTTGTTTTCTTTGTTCTTTTAATTTTTGCAAATTGTTAAGTTTTACACACAGTAGAATTAACAAGATGAATGCACTAATGTAATTCACGTTTGCACTATCATCATTTTGAAGAATTTTCAATTCATTTCTTAAAAAAAATTAAATGAAAATACTTTTTTTGTTTTGATTTAATTCTTGCACCTTACAATTTGTATACGTTTCTTTTGGTTAAGAATGACCAAGCTTTTAGTGTACAAAATGTTGTATTCTTTGTAATTTAAAAAAAAAAATTAAAAATAAGTATATATATATATATATATATATATATATATATATTTATTTATTTATATACATATGCAACTGCTTTTCACTCTTAATTGCCTCCTTATCAAGACGCTTTTTAATATGCCACCATTTCAAGTTATGAAAAGGAAAAAAAGCAAAAAAAATGTGT
Organism: Plasmodium malariae; assembly: GCF_900090045.1. NCBI lineage: Eukaryota > Apicomplexa > Aconoidasida > Haemosporida > Plasmodiidae > Plasmodium > Plasmodium malariae. The sequence goes on along the minus strand of NC_041786.1, from coordinate 596,512 downwards.
GCATACAACCTTTAGGTATAACATTTTATTTTCTGCGCCTTTTTAACATTTAAAATTTATTATGAAGATTAGTTAATTAAAAATAGCTGTGAAAGAAAAAAAAAAAAAAAAATTTTTTTAAGATACAATAATTAAAAGGAGACTATAAAATAAATACGGTGAACATTGTGGACAGATAGAAGGTATATAATAAAAGGAAGCCCAAAAGAAATATATATATATATATATATATATATGTATATGTATATATATATATACTTTTTGAAAAATGGAGAAGGAAAGAACAAACATAAACAAAATTGCTACTTTATAAATAAAGTGTTTATTTGTTTGCTTATTGTTTATGTGCTCTTTTATTATTTTTAATATGCTTACAAACATAAAAAAAAAAAATTTTCTTGAATTGCATTTTAGAGAAAAATAAAAATATAAAAATAATAATATTTAGCGCTTTATTATCCATGAAAATATATGCGGATACTCAGGAGCATAAAAACATGCAGTTGTGCTAAATAAAGTAGCGACACGTACGATTGAAAAATTATATATATATATATATTTATGTATTCGTACGTGGATATGTATACACATTTCCATATCCATTTTTGTTAAGAAGCATAATACATAATTGCACAGACATGTTAAACGAGATAAATTCATAAGTTTCCACATATATTATGAATAAAGGATAATTTTTATATGTACATATTATAATAAAATGGAAAGAATTAACATGCATATAAATTATAAATGTATGCAGATGTATGTGATATACATATTCATGTCCACTGAGTGTATGTACGTATGCATATCTATTGTATGTACATATACAGATCAAAAGGCTTTTTAATTATCTCTTCTTAAAACATAGTAATTTTGTATATTAACGGGATAAAACATAATTAAACATTTAAAATAAACGAAGAAATATGAAATGAATAATAACATTCGGTTAGGCAACATATGTGTGCAAATAAAAAAAAAAAAAAAAAAAAAAAAAAAACAATTTTCAAATGCAATAATTGCAAAAGAGAAATTTGTGTAAGTAGGTGGAAAGATGTACAAATCCTAATATAAAATAAACAGCATGAAAAACCTTTACTTTGTAAAAATATAAGTATCTGAATGCATTAAATTATATATATGTAAACAAAGACATATAATAAGCTTATGCAAAACAAATAATTATAATTAAAAATTTTATCAATATATTACTACCTTTTCGTTTATGAATAATAATAAATAGGAGAAAGGTCTATGTAATATCACGCCTTTCGAGCGTATACACACTTGCATATATTTGTATATGAATACAATTCTGAAAAATTCCATATAAATTATGGTGCGTGCATAAAATGAGCCCTCAGCAGTTTTCTGTGCATGTATAATTGTACAAAAAATGTTACGTGCACAGGAAATATACACATCAATCCATCAATAAATTAATCCCATCAAAAAAAAAAAAAAAAAAAAAAAAAGAAGGTAAACCCATCATGGTGATATAGCCCTCTCCCCTTTTTTTTTTATTTTTTTCTTGAGCGTCCACTCCTCCGTGTTACAATTCAGACAAACCTATAGAACCAGGGGTCAAAAAGTACTTTTTAATTTTTTCAGTGAGATCAAAATTAACGTTAAATTTTTTCCACAATTCGTTTAATCTTGAATCTTTATTATTCTTTAATTCCTGATACTTTTTGGTAATATCGTTAATTTTGATAGTTAAAGGTTCTAAGAAATTGTAAAGATTTTTTTTTGATTTAACTGACAAGTTCATATTACTTTTATTCATCATACTTGGTTTTATACTAATATCTGTTATATAATTTGGTAGAATTTCTATAATTTGACTAATTTTTGATTGATCCATTTGGAAATTTTTATTACTTTTATATTTTTCAGCAATCTTTTTAGAAAAGGTATTTAATTCTATTACTGTATATGTTCCTTCAACGACAAAAGCTTCATGTATGATTTCAGCTATCCATTTTGCATTTTCAAACTTTTTTTTTTCAATTAATAATGTTTCATGTTCTTTATCAAATTCTACTTTAATTTCTTTTAATATATTTTTTTTATTAGCTTCCTCACGGATTAATTTCATATTATTTGTTTCTTTTTTTTTTGGTGTATCTTCTTTATTATTATGTGTGTTAATAAATGAATTCATCATGTAGTTGGCTTTTTTTCTATTTTTTCCTAAAGGTGTTCTAGTCTTTTCCTTTTCCATTTCTTTAATGAAAGTACCATTTTTTCTTAAATCAATAGTTGCACATTTTATAGGGCTATCTTGAATTACTATAAAATCATCTGCATTACTTTCTTGAGGTGTTTGAGCTAATTGAGCTAGCATTTTATTTTCTTCTAGTGTAACAGATGGAAATATAATATCATTGAAATTGAATGTTGAATGCCATTTTTTTAGTTCTGAATATTTTGCACAATAAAAATCAGGGTTAATTTTTTTTAGTAATTCATTATGTTTTACATTTGCCCAATTAATAATTATTCTTTTTAACATTTCTAATTTATCTGCTGATGTGTATTTATATATATTTTCACAATTTTCAGTATGTTCTCTTATTTGTATATCTTCTATCTTTTTCCCTGTTACATAATCAGCGTATATTTGTTGGTTAGTCTCAAAAATTTCTTTTGTAATTACAACTTTATTTAATTGAATTAAATTTGGAGCTAGCCAAGCAAGTTGTTTAAGTGATTCTTCACTAAAACACCTACAAGGATTTAAATTAATAACTTCTTGTTTTATTAGTTGATAAAAAATTGGTTGATTTTTCTGATTTCTCCTTGATATAACAACCAATAAGTATTGATATATGTTTAACAATATGATTGGTGTTTTAATAATATTTTTATTAAAAATGATATCTAATTCTTTTGAATATGGCTCATATAATGGAGTTAATGGATTTTGCTTCTGTTTTGCCATATCCTGCATTGGTATATTTTCATTTTGTGCTTTATTTTTTTCTGTTTTAATTATTGGATTTATTTCATAATCAATTAATTCTACATCATTTTTGTTTTTCTTCATGTCATCATCTTTTTCGTTATTTTGATTTTTACCCTTTTTCATGTATTTATTAATAGAGCAGCTACTGCTAGTAGTGTTGTTACTATTATTTTCACTTTTATTTTTATCATTACCTACTAGTACGTCTAAAATTTTTTTAGTACTTAGTTTAGAATTACTATCTACTTTTCTCTTTCTAGATTTAGGTGAATCCCTCTCATTATTATAAAATTTGCTACTTATTTTTTTTACAGACTGACAGACTTCTTTTTTATTTGGCCAAGAGTTATTTTCATAACTTGTATTAAAATATTCTAAATATTTCCTATCACCATTATCAATATTATTTGATGATTTATTACTATTAAATTCGTGTTCACTTATAATACAAGCTTTATGTTTAAAAAGACCCTTAAAATCTTCATATGTCATATGTGGATTATTTTCCCCTGATAAGGGAAACTTGCTCGGTGTAACTACTGGAGCTACATATTTTGGTGGATTTACATAATTATTAATTGTTATACATTTATTACCTATTAAGCTTTCATCAGGATGAAGCATATCCATTTCACATGGTGTTTTGTATTTCTTTAAGGTTGACGGGTTATCTATTCCTGAGTAATATGAACCTACATTACTTTTTTTGGGTGTTTGCCATCCGTTATTCATGAAGGTTGATTGACTTTTTTCCATTACATGATTACTGGTATTCTTTGCAAGATTATAAATGTCGTTTTGTGTCTTGTCATTGCCATTTATCCCTCCATTTTTATCATCAGGTTGATCAGAATAATCAAGATGAACATGATTATCACGATGAAGACGACGATTGTTATCACTCTCATCCTCCTCTTCATCATCATCTTCATCGAGAAGATTGTTCGAATTTCCAAAATTGTCAACATCATTTACACTGATGTAATTTCTGTCCGTATGAATACCATCACTATTTGTTCCTTCAATATTTCCATTCGATTTGATATCATCCTCTCCGCATTCATTTATCTGATTTTTATCTATTCCATTTCCTGATTTATTCATAACAAAACTTTTCATGCCCATGCTTTTTTTTGTTCTATCAAAAGCCCTGGGGGTCAATAGGTCCTCATCAATAATATCATCTCCCAGTACCACCTCAATATTTTTCAAATTACGGGACGATAATGATGTGCCTATTTCCGGGGATTTATTATAAAGCTTCGTCCCTATCTGTATGTGCTTTTTTATTTTCTCTAGTAAGTTACTCATCCTTTTTCCCCTTATGTTGTGCGGTACGCTTATGTTTGTATATATGTGTGTGTGCGTGCGCAAAAATGTAAATTTGCGCTTGTATGTGCATATATATGGTACACTTGTATATGTTCCCTCTTTACACTTAAGAACAAAATACTTATCTCTAAAAAAAAAAATTTCCTCCTTAATATCTTATAAATAATTTATTTTACATACACGTTTGTATGCGTATATGTATTTATATATACATATATATATATATATATATATATAAAATTATGCATAATAATTGCGCATATTATTGCGCATAACTGCTACGCATAATATTTATGCAATATCACTGTGTATTACTATCATATTATATAAAATGTGCGTATGTACATGCATATATAGCAAATAAGGCAGGAAAAAAAAAATACAAATACATACATGTACGTATATATATATATATATATTTTTTTTTTTTTATTATTCGACATGTACACTATTTTTAATTATTTTAAAAAAGTAATAATTAAATCAAATAAAAGAAATATTTTTTCTTACGTATATACTTATCTAAATGAACTAAAGCCCAGTAAAATTATAACCATAATTTTTTTTTTTCTTTTTTTTTTTTTTTTTTTTTTCGTATCTTATAGATAATAATATAATATCACTAATAAACGAACAATAATTACATTCCATGTTTTAATTTTAGAAATTCGTGTATAATCCTGTATCTCTTTTTTTTTTTTTTTCCGTATAAACTTATATCTTTTTTTTTTTTTTTTTATAAACTTATATTTTTTTTTTTTTTTTTTGTATAAGCTTAAATCGCTTTTTTTTTTTTTTCGTATATATTATTTATGTATTTTATTATTACTATTATTGTGTACATTTATTTATGTACTATAATTGTGCTTGTAATATGTACTTATTTCCAACAAGAATAAAAAAAAAAATAAGTATTATTTTTATAGTCGGACAGATATTTCTAGTTACGAGTGTAAAATGTATTCCAAAAAAAAAAAAAAAAAAATATATATATTAATATATGATACTTGTATATTCATATATGTGCACTGCCTAAGTATACGTATATGCGCAATGCCTATGTATACATAATATATGGCATACCTATGAATACGTGTACGTATATAAGTACATTTATATGTGTAACATGTATTATATAAATCAATGGACAAAAAATAAACGAAGCCCTAGTAGTACACTCTTTAATTATATTAAAAATTTATTACATATAATAACAAAATAAGTTTGTGCCTTTTTTAAAAATGTCAGAACACAATACATATATTTTTTCATTATAAAAACAATACCGAAAATAGGACGGAATAATTTTTTTAATTAACGTAAAAAAATTTGCAGTTAGTGCAAAAAGGCTTAAAAAAATAAAATATTTAACACCCCTTTTATATTTCTTATTGTGTGAAATTTTTAAGTACAATTATTTTTATTTATTTTTCTTTCCCACCTCAGTAATGCATTTTTTATTATAATAGTGTTATCATATTATATTATTTCATATTATTATTTACTATGATTTGTGTAATTTCATTATTACGCTTTTAATAGTATTTTAATTATTATTCTTTTATATTGTCCCTTCAATGCTTTTGCTTTCGAGCAGCTCCAAAAAAATGTTTCCCACTTAATATGAAATTTGGTATTATATACATAAATTATGTGTACGGATCTTATCATTATATTATTTGTTAGAAAATGAAAATTAAAATAATATAATAGTAAAATAATATATTTTTTTATTTTAATATATACCTATTTTGCGGGAATACATATATATATATATATATATATTTTCCGTTAACGCAAAATTAAAAAAAATAGTTTTTCATATTTTGTAAAAATTCCAAATAATAGTACAAGAGTTAGAAATTTTACAGCGCATTTTTGAGAGTTACATTGAATAAAAGTACATAATACGAAAGAGGGGGTTATAATATATCGTAATTTTTAACAATAATTCTATTTCATTATTATAATTTTTGTTTATATTAAATGGTTTTTTAAATTTAAAAATTAGTCTTTCATTATAAATGACACAATCGCATAAGCATACTGTTAAATTTTACTTTTTTTTTTTTTTTTTTTTAAAGAGTTAAGCTTTGTAATAAAAATAATTTGATATAAAATAATTACACAAGAAATGTAAAAAAAAGAAAAAAAAGATTTAAACAAATTTACAGTTGTATTTATAATTCTTATAAATACAGTAACTTGTATAAATTAACAATAAATTAACAATAAATTAACAATAAATTAAAATAATTGCCTGTTCAATTGGGGTAAATTTATTCTCCTTATTTTTAAACAATACGGAGCTTTAAAAAGGCCATATAATAAAAACTTTTTTGTCATTTATTCATATTTATATAATATATAAATATTATAAATTTATTCATATGTATATATGAATATATATATGGTTATTTGTATAAATATACGTATTTGTGTATTTTTTTTTTTTTTTTTTGTATTTCTTTTATCACAAAGAAAAAAAATCTTTCGTTATTGTATGAATATGTACAAAAGTACAAATACTTATGTTTCAATTATTTCATTAATATATTTATTTTTTTTAATTTTGTTTTTCTTTTTGGTTGATTATCCTTTATTATCCTTTATTTTGAGTATTCTATTTTTTCTTATACAATTTCTTCTTTTTCTTTTAGTTTTTTCGTTTTGAAAATGTTTAAAATATGTCTTTTTTTTTTTTTTTTTTTTTTAGTGTCAATAAAAATAATTTGAGAATTTTTAAATACAAATGAATTATAATAATAATTAGGTCTTAATTTTAAATAAGGAGTAGTAAAATAGCGTATATAATATACTTGAGTTTTGTGTTTCTTCTATTGATTTGAGGTCTTAGCTTTAAGCTCCATTTGTGTATATATATATATATATATATATATATATATATATATATATATACACATAAGTACATATGTATATATATACTTTAACATACATATATACACATGCAAAGTTAAAATTAAACCCCTCTATAGGAATAACGGCATCTCTCATTTCATGTCTTGAGACATGTGCGTATAAATATGTACACTTTCATATAGGTGATATATAAGTGAAAGTATAGGATGTAAAAAAAAGAAGAAAAAGGAATTAATCCTACTTCTTTTTTATGCTATAAAATTTTGCATTAGACACCTTTTCTTTTAAGTAAAATTTTGTACCTTCAGGAATATATATATGTATATGTATACTTATACACATATGTACATGTATTTGTCTTATTAATCTCCAGTTTTGATATATAATTAAGTTTAAAATTGCAAATTTTTGGTAATTTTTTTTTGTGTGTATTATCCTTTTTATTATATATATTAAATGAGTATTTTTATTTTAAATGACTACTTCAAATTATTTAAAAAATGAAACGAAACTTTATAAAGATTCAGTTAACACACCTAACTATTATTATGATAGTGATGTCATTGAAATTATAAGTTTAAATGACAACGAGCCAAAGCTCGGTACTGCAACAGATTCAAGTGGTTTTGAAAAAAGCCCAGAAACAAAAATAAGTTGCAACAAGCTGAGGGAGGCAAGTAGCGACAGTAAGCCAAACAAATAGCAAGAAAAAAAAAAAATAATAATGATAAAATAAATAAGTAAATAAATAAATAAAATAAATTGCAAAATAAATAGCAAAATAAATAGCAAAATAAATTGCAAAATAAATAGCAAAATAAATAGCAAAATAAATAGCAAAATAAATAGCAAAATAAATAGCAAAATAAGTAGAAAAATAAATAGCAAAATAGAATAACAAAATAAAAAAAAAAAAATTGTAAATAAAAAGAAAGATGGAGTGTAAGAATAAGTTCAGTTTTCGTTGAATCCTTGCCAATCTCCACGTGATGTGACCCTTGGTTAGCTGTGTGTATATGTATATGCGTATTCCATCCTGCTTAATTTATCTAAATTTTTGTTTTCTCAGTTGAAATCATTGAAGATATAAACGACTACAATTATAATAAAATAAAATTAGCAAAGATAAAAGAGTTTGAAAAATCAAATAAAAAGGCTCAATTCGTAAGGGATAAAGGAGTCTTTTTTGAGTATTACTTAGGTTGCATAGATACCGACTCAATAATTCTGTCTAGCGAAATATGTGAAGTTAAAAATGACAAAGATATAATAATAAGCTATGAAATAATCCCGAAGTCAACCAAAAGATCTTATTCACCCATGTATACGTTACAAATAAACAATAATTATGTTATATCAAATGATTATATCAAAATAATGGGTAGAAATATTCCAACAAATACAAATAAAATAAAAAAAAAAAAAGTTTTAACAAAAAAAAGTATTGCAAGTGCAGGTAATGAAAATTATTCGGAGTTACATTATGACTCTAGTAAAATTATATCAGCAGATAAAAAATATGTGGAATTTGAAAAGGGTAAAAATGAGGTATTAAAAGATATTAATGAAGGGTATTCATGTATAAGAATAAAACATAATAATAGGGATATTTCAAAATTAAAAAGTCAGTTATCCAAAACGTTGAGTGTTCTTTTAGTTCTAAATGCTATAAGAATAGAAATAAAATTAGAAAAAGTTTCTTTAAGTGATTTGAAGTTTGGTGGAAGTTTAAAAACATTCATTCATGTGATATTATATCCTGATTCTTTTAAAATAGACACTCATAAATATCATGAATATAATTCTCTAATTAAAAGTAGTGTTGATCATTTATTTAAAGAGTTAAAAATTACTCCCTTGCGACTAGCCAAAAATGTGGATATGGATTCTTTTGAAAGTACAAATATTAAAATAAACAAAGAAAGTTTATTATTATCTTCAAACAGCCTACTTCAAATTGATAATTCCAGTTATAACAAAAGAGATAGGAGTGGTAAAAATAGCGGGGATAACTTCAGTGGGTTTAGCACACCACACAAGGCCTTAGGCTTTAGCAGTACTTCAAAAAAATCAATTCTAGGTAAATTTATAAACGTGTTGAAATGTGTGTAAGTGCATGAACGCATTTATGCGTGTTGTTTATATGAATTAGCCATGTGCGTATATGAAATAGTGAAAACAAGCATATATGCAGTAGTAACAGTGAGCTTATGCGCAGTAGTAACAACACACATATGCACAAGAATACGTACATATGTGCCATTTTTTCATGATAAATGCCTATTACTTTTCAAATGGCTTTGCTCAGATTCATCATCATTAAGTAGAACGAAGGAGGAAGAAGAAACGTTAGACACATTAAGTGAAAATGAGATGGAGGAAAAGAACGAGGACGCTACAAATTTAGTTTTTTTGGAGGAAAAGTATAGAGGTGGGTACTTACTTGAAGACTTTGAAGAAATTTACCCAGATGATTATTACTTTAAGCCTAAGTTGAAGACATATCAAGCGGAGGGGATATGGTGGATGTATATCAGAGAAAACCCTCCGGAATATTTGAAGACAAATAATGTAAAAAGCGATAACATAAAGGAAATTGTAATTGACGAAATTAGTAACATGAGCAAAATTAGAGATATTAGAAAAATTAGGGGCATGAACAAAATGAACGACATGAACAAAATTAGCGACATGAACAAAATTAGCGACATGAACAAAATGAGCGACATGAACAAAAATAATAAATTTCCTGAACATAGTGTGAAAAAGGAAATGCAGGTGCATGCCATAATTAAGGAGAATTTTTCTATAAAGTCAGGCGAAAATATCAGAAATTATGTAGTTTCTCAGGGGCAAAGTATCAACAAAGGAGACCAATGTAAGCACGATATTTGCTATGAACCTGTTCATAGGAAAGATAAAAACGATGAAGAAGAGAATAAACTTGTTCATATTAGAAAAGGGGACCAAGAATATAACAGTGGAAATAATGACTACCAAGGTGGTATTATAAGGGGTGAAGATGTCGATGACATTAGATCCTGTGAAGACGGACGTGACAACTTAAAAGGGGACGACTTCAGTGACAGTAGAAATAGGGATGACCCAGTTGACAGTAGAAATAGTGCTAAACCAGATGGGAATATAAAAGGGGAAGGTGTCGATGACCGTATAAACGAAGATGGATGTGGCATCCGAAACAATGACGACGGCGATGATATTAGAAACACAGTACCGCTTAACCCGCTGTGGGAAGAACATGCATTTATTCCAAACATAAAAATATATGAAAAGGAAAACATAGTGTGTGTATTAAAATATTTCTATGTTAACAAACTAACAGGCTGCTTTTCTCTGACATATCCTCAGTATGTACCTCCTTTTCGAGGTGGTATATTAGCAGACGAAATGGGATTAGGTAAAACTATTCAAAGTATAGGTTTGATTACATATGATACATATCATAATAAGATACATATAAAAAACAATGATATAGAAAACAAGAATAATTTTATATATTTAATTGAAAATACGATAAAGGGATCTAATTTTAAGAAAGGAGGAACGTTAATTGTCGCACCATTGGCACTGATATATCAGTGGAAACAAGAAATGGAGAGACACACAAAGGAAGGGTTCTTAAGTTTCTACATATATTACGGTAGCTCAAAAGATATAAGTAGTGAAGAATTGGCAAAATATTCTGTTGTTCTGACCACCTACTCGACATTAGTATCCGAATATAAGAATACGTTAAATAAGAAAAGCATGCATTGGGAAGAAAATGACAAAGGTGTTGGGAGTGGCGTCCGTAGTGGTAACAACAAGAAAAATGGAAACAATAATGGCAGTAGTAACAATAATAATAATAATAGTAGTAACAGTAGTGGTGATAAAGGTGGAAAAAGTAATTATAGGAACCATCGCTATGGGTATAAGCAGGAGAATGAGGAAGAGGAGTGCACGCCAAAAGAAGGGGAAAATACAGTTAAGGAAAAAAAATTAAATAATTTTTTTATGAAAACTGTTTTAAGTAAAGTACTTGGCACAACTAGTGGTAGCAACGTGTTAAAAGGGAGTGAAGAAAAAAAGACAAACAAAATAGGTAATAATGTAAAGATGTATCCATTATACGAAATAACATGGAGAAGGATAATAATAGATGAAGCACATGTTATAAAGAATAAGAATTCTTTTCAATCTGTTGCAGTATGGAAACTACGAGGAGAAAGAAAATGGTGCTTAACAGGTACACCTATACAGAATTCATTATTTGATATATTCCCGTTATTTCGATTCCTTGGAATAAAACCATATGGAACCATTGAATGGTGGAATAAAGAAATTGTGGAATATGTAAATAAGAATAAATTACATTTAGCCTTTGATGTAGTTAGGAAAATATCATCTCCTATTTTGTTAAGAAGAACAAAAAAATCAAAAACGAAAAATGGGGATGCGCTAATATCTTTACCAAAAAAAAATATTCATTTATTAAAATTAGAATTTTCTTTAGAAGAGGAAGATTTTTATCGAGCAATTTTTTATAGAAGTAAAACAAAATTTGATACATATATGCATGATGGAAATGTATTAAGTCATTATTCTCATGTGTTACAACTACTTCTGAGACTGAGACAATGTTGTTCTCATCCGCTATTATTATTTTCAAAACCTTTTTTTGAAGAATGGAATAAAGAAGATATAAATGATGCTTTACAAAAAAAAAATGATAATTCTTTAGTATCACAAGAAAAAGATGAAAAAAATAGTAAATCTCTCAGTAAACAAATGAATACTAGTGAAACACATGAATTTATTGATAAACAAATAGGAGATAATTTAATATACAACTTTATACTAAGTGCAACTAACTCAAAGAAGGTGGATGACTATTTACAAGAATTAGAAATATTAAAAAATGGAAGCATCATGCAATGTGTTATATGTTTAGAAGATGCTATTTTCCCGTTAATAAGTAAATGTTTACATATAATGTGTAAAAAATGTGCAGATGATTATTTTCATTTAACTCAAATAGCAGAAAAAAAATGTCCGGAATGTAATAATTATATTAGTTTAAAATCTTTAAAGGCATTACAAGAAAATAAATCGCCCCTTGATGAGCTGCTAAAAAAAATGAAAAAGGAGAATTTTGTTTATTCAACTAAATTAAAAAAACTATTCGATCATGTACAAAATGATATGAAAAATGAGTTACATATTGTCGTTTTTTCTCAATGGATAGGTCTCCTTAAAATTATTGAAAAATTATTAACCCTTCATAATATTCCAAACAAAATTTATGATGGATCTTTAACTTATGAACAACGTAAGTTTACTCTCCATTGGTTTAATGTTCAAAAGGGAAAAATATATCAACCAGGAGTAGGTTTTGTAAAACCTTCTTATTATATACCTATGGAAAATATTGCTGGTAAAGTTTTATTATGCTCTCTAAAAGCAGGAGGAGTAGGCTTAAATTTAACCGTTTCATCAAAAGTATATCTCATGGACTTATGGTGGAATCCAGCCATAGAAGACCAAGCATTTGAGCGAATACACAGAATTGGGCAGTTAAAAGACGTAAACATTTACAAGTTTGTTGTTGAAAAAACAGTAGAAGAAAGAATTTTACAAATTCATCAAAGTAAACAGTATACAGCCAATCAAATCTTAGCACAAGAAGGCAACAAAATTAACTCGGAGATGAATCTTCCCCCACAAAAACTGGGAATGGATGACTTCATACTCATGTTCAAGGACTGGAATTCCGAGGAGTAGTAAACGAATCGTTTTCATTTGCAAATCGGTCAAATTGCTTAAATGAACGTGCATATACATACATATATACGTCACTAGATATGTATGTGTGTATCTACGAATAGATATGCTTATATATATATATATTTATATACGCTTACATGAGGTAAAAAAATGGAAAACATTCTTTACCAGTGGAATTGGGGGGAGGGGTGGATATTGACTCGTTACACATAAAAAGAAAGAATAAATATATATATATTTATACTATATAAATTTAGTATAGCATTCATGTGATACTTTTTGTAAAAAAAAAATAAAATAAAATAAAATAATATTATCCATTGTGACTGTTAATACTGCTGCTAATACTGCTTCTATTACAGTGAGCGCAATTTATCAATATGCTTATTTTGGTTTAAAAAAATATTATTATTTTTATTTTAGAAAAAAAATGTGAAAACTTTGTGAATTGTGAATTTTTTTTCCGTTTCTTTTTTTTCTTTTTCATATTTTTATAATTTTTATATTTCTTCACATTTTTTATATTTTTTCATTTTTTTTTACACTTTCATACACTTTCTTTTTGCTTTTCTTATTTTTAAATAATTTTACGTTAAACTTATACATACATTTTAAGTGTTCATTAACACATATGTTTTTATGTACGTTCGGTTATTTGTATATCTACAAAATTGGGGAAGGTGAAACATGTATATATTTAATTTTTTTTAATTTATGTTTTTTTAAGTTATAAAAAATGGGAAGAGGATAAATAAATCATAACGATAAATTGTGAACTATAAATAATGAACGATAAATAAATTAAAAATAAGAAATAATAAGCAACAAGTAATGACTATTTCTCACATGTCGTGAAAATATTATTATGCTGCAAAGATCACACGACTATTTTTTCTTTTGGCGAATGTTAAAGAAACTAGTTTTTGTGTTTTTCGTTGTGCTTCAAAGTCTTCTAGGCTGACACAGTTTCAATTTATAAAAATAGTTAACCTTTCCCGTTTTCGCTATCTTTTTACTGTATATCCTTACATGTACATATATTTGCATATGAATATACACACATATTTATATACACACGTAAATTTGTACTCACAATAGGCATACATGTGCATCCCTGGTCTTTGATAAATGTGCGGGCTACTAAGAGGGAAAGCCTTCATTAGTGCAATCATTTTAGTATACATAAATTTAAAACATGTTTTAAATAAAAAAAAAAAGAATTACATGTATATTAACGATGCTACTTTATTCAAACCAAACGGAAAGGAAACACATAGACAGCCTTTGTACATTCTTAAATATAAAAAGTATACCAAGGAAAAAAAAAAAAAAAAAATATGTGTCGATAAATTATTCGAGTCGAACAATGATAGACCAGAGAGGAAATTTGAATGCTATGAATTAAACATAAGAAATGATAAAAAATTTCCCAAGTATGCAAAAAAACCAGTAAATCCAATGTCAAATTTATTTTATTTTTCGCCTTTTAAGAATATTATAAGTAGTTTTGAACCAGTCAACTATAATATAAAAAAAAAATTAAGAGAAGATGGTTTTCAGTTTCAAAATGAAAAAAGTGATTCTAATATTTTCCCATCCCTAGATGATATTATAAAAGATGGGGATCCATCAACAAACAGGCATTTCTACAGAAGAAAAAAATTAAAAAGTATATTATATAGAGACCCATTTAGGTTTGTTAAGGCAAAAAAAATAGTCGAAAAATATAATAAGAGAGCTCCACCAGATAAACAAATTAATTACGATATGTTCAAGTGCGATATTTTTTATGTGCACTCTGATGGAACTATAATGAATATTGAGGTAAGCGCTTGTTGAAAAAAAAAAAAAAAAAAAAAAATTAAAATAAAATAAAGTAATGCATGTGAACCATAAAAGCAGCAAATGGGGAAATAATATAGTGCAGGAAGTACACGCATGTGCTCATACGTGTGCAAATGTATGTATATATATTTGTACATATGCGTACATATTCGTGTATGTTTTATTGAGGGAATATAACATTTCCGTCTGTTTCGCATAGTGATATTTTTTACCTTTTCCATGACTCCTTATTTATGTTTATCTTAACCATATAGGAGAACAGGCCCCCATGTGACAAAAAACTGGAGGAAAGCGAAAAGAACAAGGAGCCACGATTTGTTGTAATGGCAGCGGTAAACGAAAAATAGGAATTACTATTACTCACAAATGTATATCCATATTTATATATTTTCTTATTTTCTTTAAGTCACTTATGTTTCAAATTTGTGTTCATAATATGTAATAAAATTGCCGCATCATTTTATTATACTTCTATATATTTATTCTCCTTTTTCTAAAAAAATTTTGCACAGCCAGGACATGCCAAAAAACTGAACCTGAAGGTATAAGCGGACACATACATACGTATATACACATATATACATGTGCAAATACATGTATATATGTGTATGTTTATATGTATATGTACATGTGTGTATTTATATAAGTGTATGTATTTATGTGTATGTAAGTATACGTCCGCATAATAAACAAACAAATTTGGATCACCTAACATGCTTAATGCTTTTTCAGCTCATTACTGTTTGCATTATTTAATTTTACACTTTTCTTTTCAGGTTGGTGATAAATTCCCTGCTATTAATGAAGAGGAGAAGAAAAAGGTGTTCGATAATCATTTTGCCATGCCTAAGAAAATAAGAGACCCGTTGGTCCTACCTGATGGAAGAAAAATCCCGTAAAAAAATTTTCTCTATCGTATACAAAAAGGAAATAAAGAAGTAGCTTGGATGTAAGTAAAACTATACACACTGTAAAAATATGTATTTGTTTAATCGATATATCGATATTTTTAACTGTTTAAAGAAACGGATTTGCATCTACTCTTTTGCTACTTGGCAATTTTCCCACTTAGCAATTATTGCCATTCGATTACTACTTTACATTTTTGTGCAAACATACTTGCTTATTTTTTTCGAAAAAATCAAAGCTGCGGTGAGCACGTTCCTATGGGAAAAACTCCGTTACGAACAAGAGGCCGCTAATGGTAGAATGTAAAAAGGGGGTATGGAATATCAGGTAGGATGCCTATTAAGAGTATATGGCAAATATATATTTTTTTGTTCAGGTAAATTAAAAAAAAATGTTCCATCATAAGACACAAGAGGAGATATTTCACAAAAGTTAAGTGCGTTTTCGGAGTTGTCAATTATATTGTAATTTTTATTTAAAAGCCAAGATTTGTGTAAATTACTTAAATTTTTTTGTGCGCTCATTATATCGTCTCCACAATCATTATTACTACCATTATTACTTTCTATATTAGTGCCATCATTAGTACCACTATTATTACCATCACTGTTGTTATTACTCTTATTTATCTTTTTTTTTATTGGACTAAATTCGTCTTGGCGAGAAATTTCAAATGATAAAATTTTCCTGGCATATTTAAAAACATCGAAAATAAAATACTCATAGCAGTACACATTGGACGTAATAAATGCGCTTTTTTCTTTATTGTTTACAGTAAAATCGTAAAATTGTTTCTTCCTCAATATTTTATGTAATTTCATTTTTTCGTATATTTTATTCTGAACAATGTGTTGTAAGAAGTCGAGTGAAAATATATGATGACACATATTTCCATATTGAAATAATTCTGAATTATTTAACAAATAATCACTTAATTCTGTATATTCACATACAGAAAATGTGTTATTATATGTATCACATGATTTTTTTTTTTTTTTTTTTTTTATTTTCTCCTTTGTGCAAAATATACCCATTGATTCATGCTCTTTTTTTTTAACCGCTTTATTAGCAATATCACATTTAAAAAACGAGCAGAAACCAACTAATACAGGATCCGCTATTTTATTTAACACATTATCAATACTTACAATTTGAACATACTTTATATTATTTTTTATCATATCGTCTATTATGCAATTTTTATCCAGTGCTTTAAATATAGATCCATTGCCACTTGGGACTGTTAATAGCTCATTGGGGTTTGCTAAAAGTATATTAAAATTTATATCTGTACTATAATTATCACACTGTTTAAAGAATTTTATATTTTCTTTTTTTAAATTAAAGAAGTTATTCTCTTCTAAGTATTTAACTGTTATATCGTGCGTATAGTTAGATGTCATAATGTATGTATAAATTGTAACATTCTTTTTTTGTGCTTTTACTTCATTTGAATTCATTATTTTTGTTTCCCCTTTTTTATCTTCTAAAAAAAAAGCTTTCAAGCAAGGTACACACTTGGTGATACCATTGTAACTGGCATAAATGGCATCATGATTGCTATTATTTTTGTTACTGTGCGCATTGCTATGAATTTTACACTGGCAGTACTTATACGCATGTTGTAAATTATTAGATGCCACCAACGAATCAGATAAAGAACAATATTCCTCTAAAAATTTAATCTTCTCAAAATAAAATTGAAAAAATGTTTTATTTAATAAAGGAGTAACTTCTATCAACCCTTTTACCTTATTCAATCCAAGCCTTGAACCTAAACCACCTGCTAAAAATAAAACAGCAACTTCATTTCTTTTAATAGATTCTATACCTTCATGTTTCAACTCACTAATGATATTTTCTTTTTTATACATATTAATAAATATGCATCCATTTTCTACAT
The DNA here is from genome assembly GCF_900090045.1 of Plasmodium malariae. Lineage (NCBI taxonomy): Eukaryota > Apicomplexa > Aconoidasida > Haemosporida > Plasmodiidae > Plasmodium > Plasmodium malariae. Next base: position 578,885 of record NC_041786.1, on the reverse strand, counting down.
TTTTGCATTCATAGATATTGTCTATATCAACAATTTTCGGGGCATGTATCATCATACATTCTTCTTTTTTTTGTTTTTGTTCGTTTTCTATATTTTTTATTTCATTTAATTTTTTTAAAAAAAATTTCATATCGTCTATATGTAGATTCTTAAGACTGCCAAGCGGTGAATATTGCAAAAAATCCCACAAACGGAATTGACCATATTCCTTTAATACTGTTAAATCAGTTACCATTCTAAAAAAAATACGAAAGAAAAAGAACTCCCCCTGCCCGCACATGAATATATATACACACAAATGCGTATGTATACATATATGTATATGTATATGCGCTGTACTGGTTAGTGGAAGTGGCTTATCTCCTAAGATTAACCTGAGCACACGGTTACTACAAATTTTAGTTATGTATAACAAAAAAAAATAAAAATGATGGATGTGAATAATTTTAATTAAGGGTGAATCAAAATAAGCCCGCTTCTTTTTACTTATACTACAGGAAAAAGTGGAGTGTGCACTGCAAAAAGTCATTTATGATTTAAAAATATACCAATAGTTGACCAAAACAAAAAAAAAAAAAAATAAAATAAAATAAAAAATAAAATAAAAAATTATAGAAATAAAACCATATTTTCTTTTTTTCTATTTTCACTTGAGGAATCTATGGCATCTCATGAACAGTTATAACTAACTACGGTTTAACTATTTACCAAATTGCTCATTTTGTTCTTTTTGTAATTGTACATATATATATATGTATGGGTATATATACATTTCAATTGTCTTCCCCGCTTGGAAGCGTTTTCGTTAAAACATAAGGAATGAAAGAGGTTAAAAAATTAAGCAAAAATGTTTTGTAAAAAAAAAAAAATGTATCATGAAAATAGGATAAAATTGGGGAGATGTTAAAAGTTAATAAAAAAAAAGAAAAATACAATAAAACAGAAAACATACAATAAAATAAAATAAAATAACAGAACATACACGAATAAGCCCATTTTAATGCTTAAAAACGAATAAACTGAATTTATAAGTTCAGTAATTTAATATTAAAAATTATGTATTAAATAACGAATAAAAGGGTTGGATATAGAATTAAAAAAAAAATAATAATAACTCTCCTGCATAAATAATATTTTATAAGAAGAGTGTAAATCACTATATAAATGTACAAATGAATGATATCATTTTCTCACATGGGCATCTCGTTCAACTTTTTAAATGGATCCGCATGGGTGTACACACCCATACATATAGAATCATAGCTTAATAGGTAAGTGTAATAACCTTTTTTTTTTCCAAACAACACAATCACTTTTTTGTGCGAATCGACGCATATATATATATATACATATAAGAACGTATAACTCCTTCGCGTTATGCACTACTTACCTAATAACGCGTATAACATATGCGCAGGTCATACGTGCGCGTGTGGATATACGAAAAAATTGCACCTGTTATATGTGAGCAATCTTATATGTTGGCTATCAGCACAGAATGCCCAAATCTTGGAACAAGCAGAGAAGGCCCAATTTGCCATTCATTTGTGTCTGGAGAAAAAAAGTGACACGAATTTAATACTTCTCCATTTTCTCCTCCTGTAATTATATAGGAATCTGACAAAGTAGATGCTCCAAAATTCATTTTTTTTTCTGGAACACCATTTAAAAATTGCCATCTTTTATTAAAAGGTTGATATTGCTCTACTGAATCTAAAATATTATGTTCATTATCAATACCTCCAACGACATATATTTGATTTAAGTAATTAAAAGCTGCACCTGAGCTTCTAGCTTCTAATAATGCATATGGAAATTGTTCCCATTTATTCATTTTTTCTTCATATACTTCAATTGAATTTAATCTCTCTCCATTTGTTCCACCTATAACATATATTTTATTGTCAAAAGCTACACACATGGATGAAGATCTTGGAGTATTTAAAGGTGCAATTTCTACCCATGCTTTCATCCGATGATCATAAGCTTCAACATTTGGTATAATGGAGGAACCATCATAACCACCAATACAATAAATTCTACCATTGGATGTAACACCACAATTATTTCTTCTTGGTATATTTAAATTACTTGAAACAAACCATGTATCTCTCAAACGATCATACACTTCTGTTTCAAATAATGCTTTATAATCATAATTATTTCCTCCGAATACATACAAGAAATTGTTTAAAACTGCACTACCGAAATATGCTTTTTTAGTGGACATTGGTGTACACATACGCCAACATTGCTGACTAATATCTAACAATTCCATTGAATTTAAATATTCAACTCCATCAAAACCACCTATACAGAATACTAATGGGAAGGGTAAAAATTTAATACCATAAAATTCTGCCTCTTTTAATAATGCTTCACTTTCACTCAAATCTTTTGGTATTGGAACAGTTAAAGGATTTCTTAAGAAGTTTAATATAATTCTAAATAATTCACTATCACGATCTAAAAATATTCTACCCTGTTTATCTCTTGTTACATGATATCTACCACTTAATAGTTTTTCTATAAAAGAATCTTTCTGTTGAGTTAACGTATGTCTGGATGTTTCAAAAATAGCTCCCCCAACGTTAATATCTATCATAGTTTCAGTTGCAATATTTGCATCAACAATTTTTTTTTTATCATTTTCAAAATTTTTATATTCTTGAAAATACTTCTCTTTTTCCAAATAGAGAACTAATTTTATTTTATCTATTTCTTGAAGGAATCTCAATCTTTCTTCATCAAATCTTTTTCTATGTTCTTCTTTTTCTTTTTTAATTTGTTTATAGCCATTAGATATATCAATGTCCAACTTCTTTCTTTCATCATGTATTTTCTGCTCTTCTATAATTTTCCTATTTTCAATTTCTTTGTATAACCGTATTCTTTCCATTTCTAATTCCTTTTTGTCTTTAAACAATTTATCTTTTTCTCGTATAAAATTCATCTGTGTCTTCTTTAACCAATTTATAAAAGTGATTCTTAAATCACCTACCATGTTTTCAAAATCACTGGAATCACTTAACTCGGTTTCGATTATTTTCTTTTCATATGTATCATTAATATTATTATTTGTATTCGTAAACTTTTTTAAATTATTCATTGCATTTTCCTCGTTCGCATTTAAAGATGCTGTTGCGGCATCCATAAAAATTTCTTTTTTCGTGTTATTTTTTACGGATATGTTCACATTATTATTACTTGCGTCCGTTAAGTTCATGTCTTTACTCTTCGACATAAACATCGAATCACTTTTATTTAAAAATTTATTTAAATATTTATTACTAATATTTTCTTTTGATAAATTATTAAAATTTTTTGAAAAATTACTTGGTAAAAAATCTTTTTTCGTATCAAAGTTTGAATCTAATACACTCAAATCTATCGACTCTAATAAACTATCTTTCATGTTTACAAAACTGCTATTATTTAATGCAAAACTATTATTTTCTGTTTTTTCATTTTTATCGCTTGTCATATTCATAAATGAATTAGACTCATTTTCACTACTACTTTCACTTCTGTCATCGCTGTTGCTGTTAACACCGGATTCTCTATCATACGTGACAGAAAAATTTGAAATACTGTTGGATTTTATTTTTTCTCCTTCCATTTTTTATGACTCTAATGATGTACATTTCGTAAGTGTGATTTCATCGGTTACTCTGTTTTATACTTCGTTTTATTATTTTGTCGCTCTGTTTTATATTTTGTTCTATTTGTTTTATTTACTAAAAAATTAACAAAAATGGTGTTTGCCAAAGAAACAGAAATATACTATACTACATAAAGATAGAAAAGCAAAAAATAAGCATAAAACCTGTACATATTTATTTCTAATATGTTATATATATATATATATATATATATATATATACAAGTACATATATGTATGTTTAAAATATGTTATAATTCTTTCTCTTCTGAATGTTTAAAAATATATATATAACATAAGACAAGGAAGAGTAAAAAATAAAACATATTTTTTTTATGTAAAACTAAAAAAATAAAATCTACAATATCATATTGGTTATTATATAAATACAACAAAACTGTTAAAACAAGTATTTTAAAATTACATTTTAACAAAATAAAGTACGTGCAAAGTAATAAAACAAAGAAGTTTTCTCATTCTTCCCTATTCAATCATATATGCATATAAATATTATACATATACATACATTTGTTTATAGATAGCATATATCTATATAAAATAATTAACACAAAAAAAATTTATGCATATTATAAAAAATTATGAAATAAAAAAAGGTAAAAATATTTAAAACAATAGAATTCATACATTTAATAATTTTTTTTAAATGAAAAAAAAAATTAAAAATAGAAAATTAAAAAACAATAGTTTATATAATATTAATTATTCATTTTTTTATTTTTATATTTATTATATCTATTATTATACTAATTAATCATATAAAATATAAATATATATATTATTTATATAATGTATGTAAATAGAATTATTAAAAGAAAAAAAAACTTGCAAAAAAAAAACAGAAATATATGGCTTCAGGAATGTTTTATTATGATCATATTTTCTTATTGTTTCATTTTCATATATCATTATATATATATATTATTATATATTACATATATAGACAAAATGTATATTTAGAATATTATTATGTATATTCAACATATATTATATATATATATATAATATGCATTATTCTGTAGGAAAAAAGGATTTTTTGTTTTATTTTTTCCTTTATAAAAAAATTAATATTATATATACATAGTAAAAATATGTTATTAATTAATATAAAATTAAAAAAAAAATAAAATTCTAAAATTTTATTCAAAAAAGTAATGAAATTATATTATGCACGAACAAATTTTGTCATACTTGTTCCATGCCGATTTTTACCTTAGTGCTAGTATATTAAAAAAATTATCACACAAATTTTTGAAAATAAACGAGACAAATATATGTATAGAGGGAAATAAATATGTACTCTTGAAAATAATATTTTTTAAGTGTTTTATGACAACGGTTTTTTCATATTTCATTTGTATTATTTATAAATTCGTAAATTTTTGTTTTTTGTATTACCATACAATTATTTTGTTACATATTAATTCACTATTTTGCTAATTTTAAATTGTTTTAATGGGTAAAAATATGAACAGTTCATATACAAATATATGGATAGCAATAAAAAAGGTCAGCAAACGCAAATGGAAATACATAATAACATAAACACGTATATGTACGTATATATATATATATATATATATATATACACATTTTAAGTGGGATATGTCATAATACTAAATCTTCTTTCCAATTTATTATTAATATATGCCTTAAATAAAAATAAAAAAGGAAATATATTACACGTAAAAAGAAACAAGCATTTAAATATATTAGTATAATGGTTAAGTTCGAATTAACGAAATAATTACTGTTCTTTATTTAGTAGTGTTTACGTATCTTTTTTGTCGTAGTTACTAAATTGTTCAGATAACTATGAAGTTAATTTACTTAAACAATATTACATGTTCAGAAAATTATGCACAAATATTATACAAGGAATGAATAAAAAAAAACAAATTTGCTCGCAGAATTTATATATGAAAATTACCTTTTAAAAATCATAACATTTTAAAGGACCTTAAATATATATATATATATATATATATATATACATATAAATATTTATTTATTTGTGTAGATATAACTGTAAAATATTTACGGAAAATATTATTTTTGAAGTGCTATTTTTATAAAAGAAAAAGACTATTTTGTATAATAAGAAATTGTGTTTGGTTGTACACAAAAAGTATGAATAGTCCGGCTTAAAATGCAAAATAAAAAAAACTAATAATGCGTTTTTTATTATATGCAAAACGGATAAACATATATATATATTTATAATGAAACCTTTTGCGTTCTCCACTTTATAATATGAATAATAAATAATATAGAGAAAATGAAGAAATTATTTTAAAGCACAGCTGGTATTATCCCACAGATGTGTAATTTTTTATTATAAATATTTTAAATGTTAACATATAATAAGCATATATAAAATGACGTATTCGCATATATATATATATACCTATACACACATGTACATACATACATATATTTTATAAAGAACCTGCATATTCAAATATATAAAAACGCGTTTATAAATTGGTTCCCTTTAAATTACGAATTTATTGTTACTGTGATAACAATATTATACGCTATACAGGAGAAATAGTTGTATACACAAGGGTTTATTGCGTATTATTTCTTTTTCTTTTTATTTGTTTCTCCAAGTTAAATATCTTCAAAAAAAATTATATTATACATACGCAATAAAAAAAAGGAACAAAAGTTATCGTACAAACTCACCAATTACACAAAAATAAAAGAGCGAAAATATTTAAAGTATATACAGAGAATTTTAATTTAACTTTATTAAATTGTAAAGAGACACTATTCAAAATTAAATAATTAGAACCTTTAAAATAGCAAAATAGGTAATGTTTCACTTAAAAAAATAAAGTACAAAATAACTATATAAAAAAAATAAATAACGATGATACAGAAAGTATGGTACTTAGAAAATAAAAAATCTAACGTATTAATCAAAAAAAAAAATTATAAAAAAGTTTTAAAAATATGGATTTTAAATTAAAATATAACAAACTATATAAACGCATAACATATAATTAAATAAAATATACTGAAATTATTAAATTAAATTAATAAATATAACAAAACTTGTCTAAAAAAGACTTACACAAAAAAAAAAAAAAAAAAAAAAACATCTTTGGGAAAAAAAGAAAAGAACGAAAAAAATAATTTTTTCTTTTGACTTTATTTCACATATATTACAAGTAAAAGAATACTTAAAAATAAGTAATTAAAATAAAATAAACATACTATGTGAACATAAAAAATGTAGCAATTCTTGCAAAATAGTGTAATACTATTATTTGTGCTCTTCAACTACATTATTAAATTTTATGTTATATCCATTATAAAATTATGTTTATGCGATATTTTTCAAATGGTACTATAATATTTTAAGCACACTTGCTTTACTTTTTTAAATATTATTCTATTTCAATTATGTTATTCTTTTATAATTATCAATATAACAGCTGTAACATATGGTTATGAATTATGTATATATATGTGCATGTATATGTTTTCGCTCCCTTGTCTAATATGTGGTTTTTAAGTAATAAGGAGATTTATGTAGAAGGAATGATAGAAGTAACGAGAAAGCTTGAAGAGCAACTTCTTTTGATTCACATTTAACTAATTTAGAAATATATAAATATTTTTTTTTTTTATGTACATGATTTTTTTTAGTGTTCTTTTTTTCATGTTCTAATTTATTTACACGCCTAGATTTGTCGTTAACTTTGAGATTCCTTGTTTTGTATTGATAAATATGTTTTTTTTTCAATTCCTTCCTTTTATTTTCATCATTATTCTCAAACATACGATCATTGGCATTTTGCATTTTTTCCAGATGTTTTCCTCTTTGATGGTTTGAATAATATCGCAGTGTTTCGTCATAAATATTTCTATAATGTTGAGTATCCTTTTCCTTGTCATTTCTATTGTCCGTGTGTATTCTTTTTAACTTTTCAGAAGTACATTTCATATTTTGCTCTATTTTGTTGGATTCATTTTGCTCTTTACCTGCACTAGAATTGCTATCACTATCATGATAAGTCAAGTGCTCTTTTTTGAATTCTTTTTCAAAATATTTCTCGTACGTATTTTTTCTTAAAATTTTCTTCAATCTATAATTATAATCACCTTTTTTATTTAATGAAAAATATTTAATTCTAGTGCCTCCGTGTCTCTTTTTTACTTTATATAAAGATCGATAAAGTATCCTTATATAGTAGGATGGTTTGAAATCCCCAAACTGTCTGTATTTTTGTGGATTGAGTAAAAATGGGAATTTCCATTTAGTTTTAACATGTTGATGTTTTTTCTTTTCATTTACATTATTATTACCACTATTATTATTATTACAATTACTTTTACTATTGAAGTTAGATTTATTCCTCTTTGAATCATTTTTACTACGATTAAAAATGGTATGTTTTTTGACCTGCCCCCCACTGTCCACCTGAATTAATAAAATATCAACTTTTATAATACAATTAATATATAATGACCATAGTAATTTATCTTTTTGACAATATCCTACTTCTTTATTACTAACCCATAAGAAACTTTTTATGTTACTTGGGTTGTTGTCTCTAATAGTATATAAAAGAATAATAGCTACAATATTTTTTTTTAAAAGTTCTTTTTTCTTTTTTTTTTCATTTATGACATGATTAGAAAAAGATAAAGGATATTCATAATTAACAAATTTTGCATATTCTTTAATTACGCTCATTTTTTTTGGTCTAACAACAGATTTCATAGTTAATGTTTGTATTTGATTTAATGTGCCAATAAATAAAAAGGTAAAAAAGGAAAGGATACTGTTGAAAAATCCGAAGAATAAACTACTTAAACCACTAAAGAGACCATATGATAAAACTTTTAGTGCAGAAAGGAATATTTTACATTTGTCCTTTTCATTTTTTCGAAAACCTTTACTTTTTTTTAAAGCTACAAAAGGTTTGTATAATGTATTGACACAGCTAATGGTGAGAATATTTAAAAAGGAATGACATCCGTAACATATGCCCTCCGCACAATTAGATGGTTGGTCTAATATTTCACTTTGTAAAATATATGTATTTGTAACAATACTATAATTATCTGCATTTCTTGAGAACCTTTCAAAACATGTACTCCAACTACCACATAATCTACTCACCCCTTCAAGTACACCTGATAATAAACTTTTTCCAAATTTTCCTATTATATTTAATAATAATATACAAAATAATAAGGGGAAAGAGCAAGAATCAACACTCTTTTTTAAATCCTTTATAAAAGCATGATAACCTTTCTTCCATCGCTTATAAATTATTAAGGGATTCCCAATAAAATCAATTGCACCTAAGACATTAAACATTTGATTCATCCCTGGATTTATGTAATCATTCATTACTTCATTAAATATTAATGCATGTAAAGAACCACACATATTTTTCTTGACTTCTTTTTCAAAATGTAAATGTGCATCACTTATATTTGGTATATTCATAATTAGAACAACTAATGCATTCATTACATTAGATCCCATTATTTCGCTTTTTTTGTCATAACTCAAACTTCTATTTTTTATATTAATTATTAATTTTATTTCATTAATTTCTAATTTAGAAATAAATAATTTATCAAAGCTTATTAAACTATTTTTTAAATTAATATTTTGTATTTTTTTTAAAATCCTTTTTCTATTATTTAATAAATGTTTGTAATATTTTTCACAATTTTGTAAGTAACTCATTTTATCTTCATTAAACACATCAGAGTTGTAAATGCTATTCATTATATTGTCTTCCTCTGTCTTGTTCCTTGTCAACAATTTGTATATTTGATCTTTTTGAGGAGTTCTTTCATCATTAATTTTACTACTACATAATGAGGATCCATTGTGTGCTGAGAAAAAGGTGTCATTTCGTTCTACTAAAACATCGTTACTAGGGCTCCTCTTAGTGGACTGTTTACTAATAAGACTATTGTTACTTATGCCAAAATTTAAATGTTTATTTTTTCCTGCATTTTCTATACACAGAGGACTTAGCATTATTGTATCTAAATGGTTTCCATCTTTCATGAGTTGATCAGTATTTTTCGTACTTCTCTGTTCTACTGTTTTGTATTCCTTTATCATGGTTATGTAAGCTTTTAAGTCTAAAACATCAGTACTATTTCTGTTGTACAGAATGCTTGAATGAAATAAATTATTATCATTCATTTTTCCTACATCTTTTATTGAACTAAATTTAAAATTGGCAATTTGTTCATATAAATAATAGTCTTTTAATATATAATGTTTTATTAACTCTTCTAATGGACCTATATTTTTTTTATATTCTAAACTATCAAAATCGTTATCTCTTAATTCTATATTTTTTTCCAAGTTAAGAGAATTGTAGTCACTCAAATCAAATTCCATAATTTTCAACAATTCATCAAATATTTTTAATATTTCAATAATAAAGTAAGAGTCAATGTTTATGCTCATTGGTGAAATTTTTATACTAACATCTGACAATTCTAAGAAATTTTTCATATTCCCTCTTTTTTGTTTTATTATTACAATATTTAATATGGAATTATATTCTGAGTAAAAAAAGGATGGAATAAATATTTTATACGAATTACAGAGAGGATTATTTATATTAGTACTAATTAGAAGGTTATCATTTTCAAAATATGAATCAAAAGATTTCTTCTTATAAGAATGTAATGAATTTAACATATTATCAGAATTATTTTTGGAAAAGTTATTGCTTTTATCTTTCATAAAATAGGAAAAGGTATCATTTGAGTTATACTTCATCTGTTTAAAAAACGTACTATTTTTATTGAATTTTTCAAACGTTTCATTTGTAGATTCACACATCTTTTCATGTGTGTTAAAAGAATTATATGTTTCATTTTTTTTTTTTAAATCAACAATTGGTAGTAGAACATTTTTATAATCTGTATTTTTGGTATGATTGTCTATTTGAAGCCATCCAACATTTATATGAAATAATTCCTTATCATTTATTTGTTTATAAATAATTAAAATATATTCCATGGAAAAGTATAAAATTTCTTCTAAATTATAATTGTTTATACTTAGTCCGAGTCCTTTAAAAATAAAATGTGCAAAAATGTTTAGATTTAATGTAAATTTTTTTTTTTTTTCTTGTCTGTTAATAATTTTTTTTTCATATAGATCTGCAATTATATTGCTAATTCGTGGATCTTTTTCCATAGGACGTGCTGTACTTTTTTTTTTAAATAAATTAATTAAGTACCAAAAATTCTGGCTTTCCTTTTTTTTTTTCAAATCCTTCATATTTTTACTTTTGTTGCTGTTTTTCTTTCTTTTTGACCTATTTTTAACGTAAACACGGTTCATTTGGGTACTCAGAAGATGATGAAATGATTTGCGTAACTTGTAGCTCTGTTTATGATGATAAGAACTATTACTAAAATTTAAAACATTACTTATTAAATCATCATAAGTCTCAAAAGAAAAAATTGTTTTTCCATTGTATGTCTTTTTTGTACATAATATAAAAACAAATGTATCTCCATCTTTTAATTTTAATAAAGTAACATTATTTGAATTTCCTAAATCCATTATATTTACATTTCCATCATTTAAATTTTCTACTTGTTCTGAGAATTTTTTTAGACGGAAAATTTTGTCGTTAATAACTTTTACATCTTCATTAGCTGTCAAATAATTTGTTGCAAGGAATGTTAGATAATTTAATTCATTTTTTAGATTCTCTATTAATGAATTTGAATATCTAAATTTTAAGTTTTTTTTCCGTCTGATTAATTTTTTTTGTTTTTTATTTTTTTCATTTTTTTTATTTGATATTAATATACTAACTTTCAACTTGGGATCTTTATACGGATTATAAAAAGAAAAATTGAAAGCATAATTTTTGAAAATCTCATCAAAAGTTTTTTTTTTCTTTTTAGGAATTTTATGTAATACTTCTGAATGTTCATAAATGCCTACTTGTCTTAATTTTATATTGTATTTAGTTAAATTTATTAAATAATATGGAACAACATCAATATCTTGGAAACGTACAAATTTACAACCTTTAAATGTAGATATTTCCATTGAACAACAAGTATATTCATATGGTATATTGTTTCCTTTAATTAATTCTTTAGACATATCTAAATATATATCGTCGTTTCCTCTATGTTTTTTTAAAAGCAAATTAAATTTTCTTAATTTTTTCTCTTCTTTTTTAAAATTTTCATCTGATATAACTGGATGACGAAAATAAACCATGCTAACCCTAGTTAAGTCTAACACTTCAGACCAGTAAAGAAATCTGAATTCATCAATGTATTTGTACTTTTTCACATTGTTATTACTAGCTACGAAGGAGTTACCATTTATTATTGACCCTTGTATGTCCAAAGAATGTTTAACACTATTTGACGAATTTATCGATGTGCCGCGTCGTTCTTTTGAATTATTATTACTACTACTATGCACGTTAAGTGTATCATGTGAAATATTTGAATTATGCGCATTATTTTGGCCTTCTGCCATATGCACATTTTTTGAGCTATTTATATGATTCGATTTCCCCATACCAATTAAGGCGCTTAACTTCTGTGATATATTCAGAAAGTCATTATTCTCAACTCTGGCACTGTTATCATTATTGTTACTAACATTATTGTTACTAACATTATTATTACTAGTATTATTATCGTTATTCGAGTTATTGTCACTATTTACATTATTACCTTTATTCGCGTTGTCTGCTTTCATAGAGGTGCAGTTCTTGCTTGCCGGGTCATGCTGTTTTAGACCATCTAGGACTTTTTCATTTTCTCTCTCTAAATTTTCTAAATATAATTCCTTTTCTAAATAATCATCAATTAAGAAGTTAAAACTATTTTGGAAAATCCCACATATTTTTAACATAACTTTCTTTTTTGATTGAGGATGAAATTCGACATATGCACCAGGTTCCAATGAATTATATTTAAAGTACGTATAATTCTTTATGAACTCTTGAAAAACTATATTCATTTTTGTGTTATTTATAATTACTATATAGGGTAAAATTTCCATAACCGTTGTTCTAAAAAATGGCATAGGTGCAATAGACATATATATGCTATATTTTAGTTGAGGAATGTTTTTATTTTTATTAGAACATACTAATCTTGTAGTTGATAAATCAGTTATTCTGAAATCTTCCGATTCTAGAGGTTTATTTATATTATTTCTGTAAAAGAAGCACCTTGTCTTTTTTCCGTTTCTTAGTCGACTTAAAAGGTTAAATTTACGTGAAACTTTTTTGTCATTACCTTCCAGAATTTCGTTACTAGCATCCTGCGCTTTGTCATTACTATCCAGTATTTTATCCTTACCCTCCAAAGTTTCACTATTATGGCCATTTTTCTCGTTTTTACTATTCGGTTTAATTTGCTTCATTTTGCCCATTCCTTGACCTTCTTCCTTACTGGTTTTTAATTCATTTTGAGAATTTGGTGCCTTGTCAAAATTTTTGCGATTTCTTAATCCCATTTTATTATTTTTCTTGTTAATCTTATTTCGAGTTTTGCTTAATTTTTTTCTTTTAATCATACAATTTTTTAATGGATAGTTAACCCAATTTTTTATTTCTTTTAGCGTTTCGTATGAAATAATGAGCTTGTTCCTTCGTTGAGCAAATTCACAGGGTAGTAATTTCCTAACATATGGCTCAACAACAACTGTATTGTCATTATTTAATCTTTTTATTTTAATAGGGTAATTAAGTCTATTAATGACGCAAGCAGAAACGAAGAAAGTACATGAAACGGCGTAAGATCCATGGTGAACTTTCTCTAATGATATATCTTGGTATCTATTTTTCCCCGTTTCATAAAATTCATTAAATATAGCCCATATGGTTAATTGATTTTGGAACTGTTCATAATTGGAAGATTTATATTTTGCATATTTGCGTACAACCTTATCTTCATTTTTCCAAGGTACATTTTTTACGTTTTCATAATTCCCTTTATCTTTTATTATTCTATTTACCAGTGTTATTGGTTTAGAATATTCATTATTTCTATAATCTCTCTGTTCCTTTCTATCCGCACCTTCCACTGTGTTGTTTATTCTATCAGCATCTGTATAATCACTACAATTTTTACCATACGTACTGTTCGTATGTTCATTATTTTTACTGGTCCTATCATCCCTTTCGTTATAGTCAAGAGTAAAAAAGGAACTCATTTCCTCCTTTACTTCCTTTTCTAGTATAATTTTTTCTCTACCTTTTTTATGCGGATAATTAATTGATATATTTTTAGAATAATAGCCATCAAAAGAAATATTCACATTACTTGGCACAAATGGCAGTTTTATACTTTGTCCAGGATTAATTCTTATCACATAAATATTTTTATTCGTTTCTTTTTTTATCATAACTGTAAAATTGACTTCTTCTACATATGTTTTACTTTTCATATTTTCTTTATTTGTGTCTTTCTCATTTTTTTTTATATTTTTATATATAAATACATTTCTGTTAGTGTTTAGTTCTCTAATTAGTAATTGTTTATCACTTGTCATATTACTTGCCATCATTTTGCTCTCACTCTTATTATAGTCTTTTCCTATTGTGGTGCCACTCATTCTGTTAAATTTGTTCATACCTTTCCAAGTATTTGTACTTAATTTATCTACTAACATGGTAATTCTTTTTTCATTTTTTCTATTCACTTTATTGCTCTGTTCAATTGGGACATGCTCTTTCTTATCAAACTCATTTCCTGCATTTTCCTCCATGTTAGTTGATCCTTTTAACCTTATGTCCTCTTGTTCGCTTTGCATTTTACGAAGTTTGTCTGTTCTATCGTACGATTGCATTTTATGCTGCTCCTTTCGACCACCCTGATAATTGGACTTATTATTTTCTTCTTTATCTTTAGATGTAGTATCGTATCTACGATAGGTGGACTCATCTTCATCATAGCTGGAACAACTGCATGAGCTCTCTAACGAATAGGACTGGCCAGTATTAAGTGTCGTTTCGTATGTGTTGGATTTGTCCGTAAAATGAAAACTTCCATAAGTACTTACACTTCTATGTGAATCCTTCTTCGATTTATCTTTAAATATTTCATAATTCAAATACATAGTTTTCGGCAACGCATTATTAATCATTAATGCGTGCTCAATGTTAATTTGATAGAAATTATGAGCATCTTTTTTATGTAAGACATAATTGGGATTGTATACACTAATAATTGTAGAGGTAAAATAAACTTCTTTTAAATTCATATAATTCATATTGTAACTGTTCAATAAATTTTGTCTATTTCGGTTACTTTGCTCGTTTTTCCTATTTTGGCCATGTTGACCATTTTTGTTATTTTGACCATTTTGGCTATTTTGGCCATTTTTACTAATTTGGCTATTTTGACTATTTTGGCTGTTTTGATTATTTTTGTTATTATTTCTTTTTTGTGCCATTTTATTCTCCTTTAGTAGCAAATTTTTTAGCCTGATTAAATATGGTTTAAACAGTTTTAAAGAATCTGCTACAAATGGAGACTGATAATTTAGTATATTATCTAAGGTACTTTTAGTGCATATATAATCTGCGTTTTTTTCTCTACATAGAAAATCATATAAATCACAATTATATATTTTTTCATTCTGTATAGATAACCATATAAAAGAATTCTCAGCTACTAACCAGTATAAAGGAATAGGAATCAATTTATTGCTATTGTTAGATATCTCAATAATATCTAGATTTCCCTTATTTTCGCTATGTTTATTAAAATATTCATTCAGTAATGCCTGTTCTTCGCAATTGTCCATGTCATAATCATATAAAGAATTATCATACACTGAACTATTACTTTGAGATGTGTCCAATGAAAAAAGGGAACTAGATAAAGACGATAGGGTAATATTTGATAAATCTGAAATAATATGTGCAAATTCACTAGATAGTTTCTTAGAAGATGATGAAGACTTCTTTGCAAAACTAAAAAAGGAATCATTTATAGACATAATGTTTCTGTATGCGTTACGACTAGTAAGAATTTTTCTGCATTTATCATCATATGGAACTGTATTTTCATATTTACTAATTTTTTTGCGTTTTGTTTTTTTCCATATACTTTTTATATATATTTCCTTAATCTTCTTTTTAATTAGTTTTTTTTGAAGTTCATGTTTTAATCTTTTTTTCCCCTTTCTCTTCTTTTTATATTTTACAGTAGCTAAGGAACTAAATTTGATATCTCCCGATATGTAATGTTCTATGGACGACATTTTCATTAAAGGAAATATATTGTTAATAAATTTTCTCCCATACACGTAGGACTTACTCTGCGTGTAGTTCGCTTTTGTATATGCATCACAATTAACATGGCTACTATTATAATTGTTGTTATTAGTGCCGTAGTTACTTCCATCGTTATTGCCATTATTGTTGACATAATTATCGCCATAATTGTCCGCATAAATATTACTGTTGTTATTACCTACATGCGCGTACTTGTGAAGCCTTTTTTTTTTACCGCCCGCGATTCCTGCGTTCAATTCATCCTGATCTTTGTTCATTTTCCTCCCTTTATGTTTAAGTGGATTATTCGTATTTATCTTACGTTCAATAAATTTTTCTAATTTCTTATCAATTTTTAATGTATAAGTAGGAGGAGGAGAAGGCATCATATTATATTTATGATAATATTCTCGAAAGATACTTCTTTTATTTGAATTACCCGGGACTGATTTGAAAATGTAAAGAGGGAAATCTGTATTATTTTTAACAGCTACTATAGATGAGATAAAAAAGTCATATTCTTGTTTTTCTTCATGACTGATCCTACTACTTGTACGAAAGAAAATAAATAAATGATTTCTTGGTTGAGGAATGTTAGAGGCTTTCCATGTATCGTCTTTACTTGTATTATATCTTCTGGAAGTATAATTAGTAGGATATATTGTATGATAAGTATTATGTGATGAAGCTTTATTTTCTATTTCTAATAACTCATCGTTGTATAAATCTTGTTCTACTTGCTTGTTTATGTTAGGTGGTAATCTTCTTTCCGGAATTACTATTCTTATAACATCCTCGTTATCACTTTCTGTATTAAGAATACTAGATGGAATATCATATATATAATTAAGTAACCTGAACCGAATTAGGAAAAATTTTACTTTTCCATTTTCATATGTTGGTAAGTCAAGAGATTCATTATTGCTGATTATTTTCCATTGATATTTAAAAGGCTGCTTCTTCTTATTTTCAGAAGAATCTGTATAATATGAGCTATTATAGTAACAGTTTTTGGCATTTTTTTCATTCTGTATAACTCTGCTTTGTCTTGTACTTTTCCTTTTGTCATTTTCATTATCCGACAGATCATAAAAATCATGGTATTCTATTTCGCTTTGAGGTATTTTTTTTTTTTCTTTTTCTCTTTCTTTTTTCTTTTTTTCTCCTTCGGAATTCCTAGAATTACGTGCACTATTGTCACCTGCATCTGAGTCATTGCCCAACACATCCCCTTTGGAAAATCTTTTTGTAGGAGATGGAGAGACACTTTGTTTTTTTTTATCATAAGCATGTTTGGACGCTTTCGAATTATACTGTAAACACATAGTAAAAATATCAACATTAGGTGTAGGATTTTTTTCATGTACCGTGCATATAGCTACTGGTTGTCCCAGTAAATTATTTATCTTACATATATTATTCATTTCTAGTCTTTTATTTTTTTTGATAAAATTGAATAATTTTATGTGCAATAATTGTTCTGATGGGGATTGTGATTTGTCCAGGTTATATTCATTTTCAGATTTTGCTAAATAATCTCCTGGATATTGACAAGAATATTGATAATTCCTAAGCAACTTTTCTAATATGAACTCACCAAAAATGTACGTATCTAGAGATCTATTTACAGAATTTAGAACATCAAATTTATTGTATCTAAAAAGTACATTTTCATTTGTTATTATAGCCAGATCTCTATACTGTTCTTCATTCATTGATGCGTAATAATTTGGAAAGTACATGGATGTATGTGTATCATCCATTTCGCTAACATTCTTTCTTTCCGTGTTGTTATCATCATATTCTGTATGATATATTGTATTATTGTTTGTGTGGTGAGTATGTGGATATCTCGATGAAACATCATCTAATTTTTCATTCCTTCCTGACTGCATTATTATTTTATGATTCTTTCTTCTGTCTACATCATACATATGTCGACCTAGTAATAATCGCGTTCTTTGAGTTATCATAGAAAAAATTACACTACAACATAGAGATAAAATATTGTCCAAAAAATTAAAATTAAAATTAATATTTAACCAGGAGAAATAATAATATATATGAATTGGTGAATTTAAATCCTTTTTAACTGCAATAATTTCAGTACACATGGGTTCTATAAATGTTTGGTACGAATTTTCCTTTTTATTAAAATTTTCACAGTATATTAGAAATTCTACTTTACATTCTATATTTTTATTTACTTTGTTTTCATTATAATTTTTTATATCATTAAACATAAAATTATTTTTCATAAAAATATCATTGCAATTTTCGTATTTCTTTTTTGTAATTTTCTTGCCCTTCTCTTTTGCTTCACCTTCTTTGACTTCTAACTCTTCTTTTACCTTCTTTCTGAAAAAAATCCTTTTCAAAATATTCACTATTTCTATTTTGAACTGCTCTATATTTTTAAAAAAATTTTTCCAATTAAACAATTTCCTTAATCCTTTATTATCCTCTTTTTCTTTTAGTCTTTCCTTCTTCAACATGTTTAAAGTTTCGTATTTGAACATATTCGTGTCCGGGCAATTATTATTATTGCTACTGTTAAAAATAGGTAATCTCCCATCGTACATATCATTACATATTTCTTGAATCCCATCCATATTATTATTTACATTATTCATATGATCTGTCATTGTATCACCCATCATTGACATGTTGCATTTCTTGCTCAAATTTTCCGCGTCCGTATTTCTAATAAATTCAACTGCACTCTTACTATATATGTATTTATTGATACTCTTTTTTCCATCCTTTTTAGTAGTCGTGTCATCATAGTAAACAACATTAGACACAGAAGAGTTAAGCATTTCATCTACATTATTATTAAACGAATACATTTTAGAACTCTCATTCGGTAAATAACTCGGATATTTTCTTTTTAGAAAAAACGATTTGTTATTTTCATGAGGTGCATCTTCGCCGTTAGAACCCATTGGGACATTACTAAATTTACTGACCCCATTATTCTTTCTATTAAAACTTATGCTTTTTTGGAAAGCAGAAGAATTATCATTGACATTAAACAGTTCGTTATTTTTGCAATTTACATTTTTCTCATAAATACTTAAGGTGTAAAAATTAATGTAGATATATTCTATAACAAAATTAAGAGAGCACCTATTGTATGCTGTGTTTGAATCCCATATTTGAAATGTCAATACATCAAAATTCACAGTACAATTGATTTTTACATTTTCTACAAAATTCATCATTAGAATGTTAAGTATGTTCGAATCAAGTACATAATTATTATGATATTTATTCTTCTCATGCGAATCACTACTTACGTATCTCTCATTTTGTCCCTCCACAGATTTTTCTGATTCGTATGTAAACATAGGTTGCTCCTCGCTGTGCACTACTGTGTTGATTTCGCCTCCATTTTGTACTATGTTTTCCTCTCTCATTTCTATCTCTTTTTTCTCATTTTGCTCAGTATTTAAAATGTCCTTATTGAACTCACCATGTGATAATTTTTCCTCATTTAATCCTTTTGAGTGCATGTTATTAGGTGGTTTTAAAAAGAAGTTAGCAAATAATTTGTTTTTCTCATTATACTTATATGAATTTAGTTCCCTATCCAAATCGGTATTATCAGATATTAATTCGTCATTTATATATGCAGAATATTCACACGAATCTATACATGAGTTTGTGTCATACACATTAAGATAAAAACTATCGTTGATAATAAATTCAGCCCAGTTGTCGTAATACGTGTCGTCATGCACATTAACCCTATACATACGCTCCTCTTCGTCCTCTTTCGATTTAGTAGAATAAAATTTCATAGAATAGTTACAAAAATCAAGGATAATATTATACAACTGATATAGCAACGTCAAAGTGCTTGAATCAATATTGACTACTACTGGTTCGAAGTAAAAATTTAAATCTATACCTTCAACTACATTTTTATAAAGTAAATTATTTTTCTTGAAAAATTTTAAACTTGTAATTTTGTTAATTCCTAAAAACCTTTCTACCAATATTTCTGATGATGGAATTTTCATCTCGAAATTCAGTTTTCCTCTGCACGGTTGAAGAAGAATATTATTATAAGGCACATTATTCCAATCAATATATGCTTTCAAAAAAGGGTTTGTTGCTACAGGTTTAGCAATCGCGCTAGTAATTTGAGATAAAAATATACTAATATTTACTACACATGGGAGAAAACACGATATCGAATTAAGCCATTGTATAAATTTACTCTTAAAAAAATCTTGTGCATTTAACACGTTACTTAAATTAGAATAATTCATCATTTCTGTTACCTTATTTTTTAGTTCTTCTACATGCTCATTTTTTTTATTCAAATTGATCAATTTAGTGCTAACTACATGTCTTTTCAATTTCGATGTGTTAATGTTATGTTCATCCTCCTTTCTGCAGTCCTCATCACTTAATTCTTCCCTTTTATCGCTTTTTTGGTCATTATATAATAAGAAAAATATTACAGATTTTATGCATCCTTTCGTTGCTAAAACGTATGGTTTCTCTATATTCATATTCTTGTAATGCCTTATTTTTTCATGAAATTTTGTTTTCTTTCTACTTGATGCTTCTCCACCATCTTTGGAATCCATACCGCCTTCTCTATGTTCAACGTTCTTAACATGTTCCCAATTTTCAATACCTGCACCGTCTTGCACCTTTTCATAATAACTAAACGAAGCACTTTCCTTCATGTGTCTTCCCTTAGTGCTTCTAAGACTCCTGCTGCTAATCGAATTAGATTTCTTCTTCCATTTTTGCTCTAAATTTTTCCTGTTTCTCCTTATCCTTTTGCTTCTCTTTCCTCTAGAATAATACATATTATTACTTCTAGCATCACTCATAAGGTAGGTGTTTCTCTTTTGTGGTATTCTAATAGGGTCTAGAGATATCCAAAATTCAAAATAATTAATCTCTACATCTACGTGTATATACGGGTATGCATATGCTCTGCATATTTCCTTTGTGTATGCTGTATAATGTAGGTTTTTTAAATGACAACAATACTGGCAATTCAAGTCATCAGTTAAGTGATCAAATGATACTTGTCGTTCTGTATCTACAAGAAAATGCTCGAGATGATTTTTCTTTTTAATTAATTCGTTATTTGTCACATGTGAAGTTGTAGCACTATGTAGTGAAGCAGGAAATGATTTAGCAGAATTGTTTAAGTACTTCTTTTCTTTTTTATGTATAGTTTTCTTATCCTTATAATAAATAGTATCTTTTGTGTTATCTCCAGTTATAATTTTTTCAATATCTATTTTTTTGTTTATTTTATTAAAACTATAATTGAAAAAATAATTTTCATAAAATAGTATTTCCTTAATGGTTCTATTCACATTTATATTAGTATCGACAAGAATAACATTTTTGAGATTATTACATACTAAGGTATCATCTGTAATGATGCATACATCATCACTCGAATCATCATACATATCAGTGTAGTCTATAATATATTTGTTGTATATTCCACTATTTTCAATCTTCACACATTCTCTCGTGTTACATTCATTAGATTCAATTTGATTATCGGCGATTTCCTTTTGAAATTCTAAGGCATAATAATTCATAAAACTGGTTATGGGTATCTTGTAAACCCTCTTTAAGGATAGAGCAGATAACAAATCGTTTTGCTTAAAATATACGTTATCATAATTTATATACTGAATTTTTTGTAAATAATAATCTAAATGCTTATTTTCACTATTATTTAATTTAGTAATTGTATCTAATTCAACTGTGTGTATTTTTGGTAACAACTCATTTATGTTTACTATCCAAGACATCAGCTCATCTATAATTTCCCAAAATATTTTAACCTTAGTTCTATTTAATATAAACTTAAAAGTATGATTATTTTTGAATAGATACCCGAAGTATAATAGCACAAAATGTGTCTTGTTAAGGTCAGGTAAATCAATATTACTTATAGAGTAATCTAAATAGGTATCATCTGTTTCAAGCGTATTATTATTATATTCGTTTTTTATTATAGTAGAGTCTTTTGTTTTTCTCTCTTCATAATTTATTACTTGTTCTTTTTCTACATCCATCAATTTTTTACAAGTAAAGTATACCGATTTATCGCTGCACTTTGGATCTCCGTGATAAATTGAACTCATACTTAACAGCGTAATATTCGTTTCGTCCCTTATGTCTACATTATTCATAGAATACAAGACATAAGCACAATTATTCTTCTCAACTTTTGCTACAAAACATATATCGGAAAATATAATCGTATATAAAGGAACAGCATATTGCATATTATTAAACATATTCTTCTGTAAGTTTTCATTTAATGTTATAAAATTTTTATTTAATAAAAACTCATCCTCATTCTCTTCTTGTGTAATATTATTTCTCTCTTTATTTTGGAATAAATTCATATCATCCTCTCTTAATAAGCTGGTAAAATTATAACCATCCTGTTCTTCCCCTATTTTATAGTCATCCTGTTGGTTATTAATATTAAGGTGTGTACTACTATTATGCTTTTTTGTTGTATTTTTTCTATTTTCCCTCCCTGAGTAGGTATATTTATCTATAAATTGGAAGCTATTAGAGATGTTGAGGTCATCTAAGTTACTAGCTTTATTTTGCTTTTTTAAAGGGCTTTTCCTTTTCCATAATCTAACAAATATTTTCTTAATACTAAGGGATAAACTGCACGTAATCATAAAATTGTTGTTAGCTGATAACCTCTTTTTAATACTTTCTACATCAACTAGCATATTCTGAACTTTCTTCTTCTCATTATCATCCAATGATTCATTGCTATCGTAATTTTCCAGAAGATCCACCCATGAGTCGTCATCTGAAGAGATAAGTGTACGTGATTTTGCAGCATCCTCATCAAAATGTGGATTTTCTCTATTTAATTGTCCATCCGTTCGTCCAACCTTTTGTCTATCCGCTTTTCGACCTATTTGTTTATTATTTTTTCTTCTTTTCTTCTTCTTAACTTTTGCTACTTTGCTACTTCTCTCGTGCGAATGATCACGCACAAGATCACTTACAGCTGATGTTGCATTAGAATGATAGCTCCCCCTCAGCGCTGTCATTTTTCTACTGCTTAAAACAAGTACATCGGGATTATCATTTAATTTAATGATATATTCGTCATTCTCATTTGATATGTTACTCTTTTCATCATCATATAAGGAAGCATCCACGTTATCACAATGTTCTCTTTCGTTTCCTTTCTTCTCATTTTTCCTCAAATTATTAACATAATTTTTATCTTTTATTGCATTTAAGTTGAGGTTATCTTTTGCATGGGAACCGAAAATTGTATTACTGTTGCATTTCCTACATTTCGGAAATATATCCTCTTTGTCATTCTTTTGAACTAAGGCATTTTTAACTTCCCTTATGGACAATTCTTTAGTTCTTCTCAGGTTAGCATCACTCATATACCCAACATATGTTTTCCTCTTATGTCTTTCATGTTTATTTTTTAACAACTCTTCTTTTTTTGTGTTTTTGTTAAAGTCTATTACTTGGTCCTTTTCATCTTCTTTTAAACAAAAAATGCTATATTTTTCTTGTGAATGGGTCTCTAATAGCTGTTCTTTTTTTATATATATTTTTTTATTTTTCCCTTCAGTTTTTATACCCTTTTTTTGTTTCATAACTCCATGATCTTCTACAATACTACATTTTTCATTCCTGGAACTGTCTTTTTGCTTCTTTATCTTTGAGTTTGCATCTTCCGCATAATTTCCTTTCATTTCGCTGGTAGACTTTTTCTTTGTGCTTCTATTCCTGTAAAACCCTTTTTTGAAGAGGGTCCTATTTCCACTACTACCTATGAGGGTATTATTGTAATACTTCTTATTCAGCTTAGATATAGACTTAATTTTTTTTTTTAAGAATAAAATATTATTTTTTTTATACATTAACTCTTGCATATTGTAATGTTCATATACATCCGAAAAAATTAAAAAGAAAAATTCGACATCGTAATCACAAACATTAACATATAAATTTTCTTCATTTAATTTAACAATGAACATAGGGTATGTTGGATTAAATTTGATATGACACAAATGAATAGTGCATGACGTTTTGTCACTCATTGATAAAACATAATTGGAGTTGTTATTATAAATTTTATCATTATGATTATGAGTAAAATAGTTCGCACTATTTGCGTTTGTAATTCTTTTATTCCATGATTTTTTATGCTTTTTGTAAATATCTGTATTAATTACAATTTCTTGTCCTTCCCTTTCTTCACATTCGTTTGCACATGTATTAAAAAAAAAAAAATTATTATTTTCTTCTTTATAATTCTTTTTCTTCTTATATTCTTTTACATTATAAGATAACCCTTTTTTTCTATTAATATCATCTATATCTATTTGAGACATAATACTAGCCTTCCCAATTTTGGTAGCTGGGCAGCTCGAAGCTCTTCGAAGTAATTCCATTCCTTCATTACCATTGTATTCATAAGATGAACAATCACTGAAGGAACTTTTTTTCCTTATTTTGAGGTTAAATATTTCGGACATATTCCCATCACTGCTCAAGTAGAACGTGCTACGAATTTCATTGCAGCCGTCGCTGTAGCCATCGTTGTAAAAGTCCTTATGGACATCATTACAGTCGTCGTTGTAAATGCCCTTATGGGCATCACTGTACACATCAGCTTTATTACCGCTCCTTAACTTATTATAGTAATTGCGATCGTGTCCATCATTTGTTATTCCCTCTGCTTTGCTCCCTTCAGCTTTCTCCTTTTGATTACCCCAGTGATCCCTGTTTTTTGTGCGATTTAATATGAATGAGAATTTATCTGGTGCATCCTTTTTAGTTAAAGAAAATGCTTTATTTTTCGAATGAAAAAGATTACGATATGGTTTTATAAAATGATCATCGAGGTATGTTTTATAATTCCTTGCAGCGTGTTGCCAGTTAAGAATTCTTTTTATTTTAATACCATCAAATTGTACGAAAAAAGAATCATAAATATTTTTTTTCTTTGCATCTAATGTTTCTTCATAAGATACTAATCTTGGTGTTAGTTCACTAACGATTTTCATTGGATTTAGAACTAAACTATATCCTTGAATTTCTGAAGATTTACCTGATTTTGTAATAACAAATGATAATGTTTTTTCCAATTGAATATCTAAAAAAACATTTGTATGTGTAGTATAATTATCAAGAATATCATTACAGTATTTTGCTCCTAACTCTAAAAAGTATTCTTTTCTTTTAAATGAGAATGTGCTTTTCTTCTTTTTCCCTAGCACTGCTCTCTTATCTGTAAAATGATAATAATCATCCACAAAGGAATTTATAATTTTCCCGTTTATATTAAATATTGAGTATGCACAATTGTGTAGGAAAAGTCTATGATCAGGTTTTTCTAATATAGTATATAACTGGTTGTCATATCTTAAGTATATAGACGGATCTGATGACACTATATCATTTAATTCATTGCAGTAAATATTATTTTCTCTCTTAGGATAAAAGAAATTATCTTCTACTAAGAATTTTAGCTTCTGTTTAATGTTACCAAAATTAAGTGTATCACTTTGTTCTCTTGATTTTATATGAACAAGATTATTTTTCCTTTTTTTTAATATGTTATATTTTTTTAAAAATTCAAAATTTTCTACATTAAAAAGAAATTTTTTATGATAATTTTCATAACTCTCCTTTCTGTTTGCACTTGTTAATATAAATAATACATTTATCTCTGGTTTGATATATTTGTTGTCTAGATTGTTTATTATAAGAAGTAAAGTTAGGGGATACAGTTCTATGTCTATTGAGTTTTTCAATTCATGGGTGTTTGATATTTGATTGTGATAATGTATACATTGCATTAACACAGCATAGGTTTTAACAAAATGAACCGTTCGAGCATTGATTTCATTCGACGTTTCTACAGTTAATAGAAACGTACTGTTAATAATACATATATCTATGCATATATCTATTGTAAAAATTTTTTCTCTAAAAGAGTTTTTAATTTTATCATATACCTTTTGATTTTTCATTAAGTATTTTAACACATGTATACTTTCGTTTGCCACTTGTTTAAGTGCATTGCCCTTATCATTATTATCATCTTCATCATCTGGGAACATAACAATATTATTATTCTCCATGGGATCAGCATTAATTGCATTTGCACTACTTGCATTATCGGATGTAGAACTATGGTTCTTCTTGCTGTTCATCTGGTTGTTCACCTTGTTCTTCTTGTTTAGTTCGACTTCTTTCTTGAATTCCTGCAGTTTGCAAAAAGCTCTACTTCTTAACAAATTAATTATATTTATAGAATGATTGTTTTCAAATTCTTCGCAGTATTTTTCTGCATCTAATTTTTCTTCCTTGGAACCATGAGTACCTAAAAGTTTTAGAACCCAGTTGTTTATATATGCAATTTCTTCTTCATTGCTTGCCTTAGATTTTTCAAACTGAGATACTATTCCCGCCTTCCAAAAGTAGAAGGTGAAAAAATTAAAATTTACCCACTTAACAATATTTAATATTTGCTTATCAGAAATAATTATTTTGATATTTTTTAAAGTAACAAAGACACTTAATTTTGGCAAACATTCATCAAACTCCTTTTCGCTTCTTTTTTGTATACCCCAACTTGAAAAACATCGAGAAAATGGAAGATGCCCATGATCAGTTGGGATTAAGCTTAAGTAGATTTCTCCATAACCCTCAAAGATATTTGGGTTTATAATATAATCATGTTTTATATTTTTTACAAGTTGTAAAAATAAGAAAAATGTATTTAATTTTGCTTTGTTTATTTTATACGTTTTTTCATACATTAAATAAACTGAATGAATTTTTTTCCTTTTTTTTTTTCTTACTTTTTCTTTTATTTCATTCATTTTTATATATTTACTTAATCTATCTTCTTCTACATTTTTTTCCTCTTTTGTATCTTTGAAATCAACGAACTGTTCATAAGTATTAACTATACTATGGTGGTTAGTCCCCTTATGGCCCTTTCTCCATTTTTTCCTTCTTTTATCTTCTATATCGCTTATAAAATTCAAATGTATTTTTTCATCATTTTTAAAAAAGGAGTTTTGCACATTGTCAGAAAATTTCTTACAATCATCAACAACATCATAAAAAACGTCACCACCTTCATCCTCTTTATTTCCTAAATGTGTATATTTTCTTCTTTTTTTATCATTTTTTACTTTTCTACATTTATTTACATAGCTACCATAAGAAGGATCAGAATCGGATACCTTCTCCTTCGTTGTAAAATAACCATCACTTAAATGGTGATCTTTTGTTTTGCTTACAACACCATTGTCATATCTGTTTAGCATTTTTCTATTAACTGTGTTTGTAAAGGAATTCATAGAGAGAAACGAGACCGCTTTCTTTATATAACTAGTGCTATCATTTTTTGGATTTATCTTTTTCAAATCATATATGAAGTTATTACTCGGATTTACACCATAAGCATAATCCTTTTGGTAATTATTATATCTTTTACTTTCATTGTAAGCACTATTAAAGACCTTTGATTTATTCATTTTTTTACACTCACTATAGACATTTATCTTTCTTTTTTTCTTTTTCTTTTTTATGAGTTCTTCTTTTTTTCCCTTGATTATTTTATTTTCCAACGAGTTGGCAAATTGTGTAATACATGGAATCCAACTAACATCATTATCAATATGTAGATCGTGGATTAACGTGTGTACCTTTTCTTCCTTTTTCGAAAAAAAGTTAAAATTGTAAAAATTGCTGATGGATAGAGAGCATTTTTTCCCATACTTATTGCAACTATCACTAGTAGAAAGGCAATTGCTAATGTTATTATTATTATTACTGTTGTTCTTATTGTTGTCACTGTTTCTGTGGATACCACTGCTGCTGTTGTTTCCCATAAAACTTCCTTGCGTATTCAGGTCCTTTTTGGAGTCTACATTGTCATTATAACTACCATCATTGTTGCGCTTAATTCCTAGAATTCTTTCGTTTAATTCTTGAATTTTCTTGTTAATTTTGCTCATGTTTTTAATATCCAACTCATTTCTTCGAGCAGTGGAAAAATTATGCTTTATATCTTTTATAATATTTTGAAATTCATTTAAATTTTCTTCATTGGATTTTACATTTTTTCCCTTTTTTAGAAATAATTTATGGATATGTTTTTTTTTTTTCTTTTTTTTCCCCTTCTTTTTTGTAACATTATTTCTTTCTTCATGGTCTGTATTATTATATTGGTGCAAGTTTTTAACAAATGGATTATTTCTTTGTGCAAAATATTTTCTATTTATCAGCTTTTTCATATCTAAGTAATCCATATAAAATCCTAATTTTTTAACTGTAATCATATTTATCATAGTATTATTAACAAGTTCATTTTTTTTTGTATAGTACCCATCTCTTTTAAACGGTAGACCTTCTTTGGGGAGACTTAAAAAAACCTCTTCTATATTTATGCCGAATGCGAAGCAGTTCGATGGGTTACTTGAAAAATCTTCTATTCTTATATGAACATTTTTTATTGATATATTTATATTATTTATTAAGGATAAAATCATTTGCCATATTACTCCCCCTTCTATAGAACAAACAATAGCTCTATATTCAGAGGATAACAAATAATTCTTTTTGTTTTCTATATATTTTTCTTTATATAACTTGTCATCGAAATATTTAGAAGGAATAGTAGAAAGGACTATTATAACATCTTCTATATATACATTTATAGGATTTTTCATAAAATAAAATATGGGTAAATTAATTTTAAAATATCCTACACATCCAAAATTTAATCTACATGGTATATCAATTAAATCAATAATAGACTGTTTAAAATGTATGTTCGTTAATTCTAGTTTTCCACTTAATAAATCACTTAAACCGATTTTCTCTTCATCTAACCCATAAATAAAATTACCCAAAATTTTATTTAGTATGTCGGATACAAATTTTTGAAACATTCTTCCAAATACCCTTCCTTATAATTACTTGTAGTTTTTGTTTTTGTTTTTATTTGTACCCATTTAATGCGCCTTAAGGGGAAGAATGTCAATTTTGTAAATATATTTTTTTCCGGGAAAAAAACTGTCTTTCTTTGGCCTTATATGAGTGTTTACGGGAATGCGTTTATGCATCTATGCGTGCATATGTGTATACTACACTTCTGCGTACAAATCTGCCAATTTCCTTCTATATAATTTGCTCTTTCTTACAGAAAATGTATGCAGACAAATTTACATTTTCTCTTACACTTGTAATGATAAATATATGCTTTCATTAATAGCACGATTAGCCGTTTCGATAATAAAGAATTAAAAGTTTTATTTAAGTATATAATGCGTATTCTTTTTTTTTTTTTTTTTTTTTTTTTTTATTCTGTGCTTTTTTCTCAAGGCATCAAATTGTACATTCAACTGCCTTCAAAATGTAAGTTGGTTTATTTTCACTTCTATGAAGTTGTGACAAATTTATAATTTATTATGTTTGCACTGAATTTTTCGAAATAAATAATTTTCAAGTATTCTTTTTTTTTTTTTAAACCACGAAAAAAAAGGGGAAAAAAGTTGTAAAAACGGAAAAAAAAAAAAAAATAATAAATTAAAATAAAAAAAAGAATAAAATAAAAAAATAAAAAAAAAAATAAATAAATAAAAAAAACAAATAAAATAAAATTAAAATAATAATAAAATAAAAAAAAATAAAATGATGAAACAAGAGGAAAAAACATACAATTACAACACGTTTTAAACTTGCTAGTCGTTCTAATATGACCAACTTTTAATGTCAAACTAACGAAATGGTGTGTGTACAAGTGCGTATTTTTGTTTTTTACATTAATGATATTATAAACACACAATACATTTTTAAACATCAATCATCTGCACAAATATTCGTTGAAATGTATTCCTTTGCTACACTTATACGTATATTCACACATACTTAAATGGAAACATACATACATACATAAATGGAAACGAGTGTGCATATATAAACACATATAGATGATCGCCTTTTATTATGCAAATGTTACTGTAACAAGCATTTGTATTTTGAAAAAAATGTTGTTTATCATTTCATACATAATGTATTCGTGAAATTAATACATAACTGTTGGTATAACAACAAAAAAAAAGAAAAAAAAAAAAAATACTACTATTAATAAGGGTTATAATAATAACTAAGATGAATATTCGTAAAACCCGTCTAACAATTAAAAACAAGATTAAAATAGCGAAAAAATAGTTATCATTCATTTAGGAAATGTTAATATCTTACCTGCTTTGTTATCATAATGTTTTCTTCCTCTTTTTTATAGTAATTATTTTTTAATAATCTTTCCAGACACTTTTCCATTTTTTTTTTTTTTTCCTTTACGTCAATATTGTAGAAGATATATTATTAAAAGGGAAAAAAAAAAAAAAATTCCTAATACAGAAATTTAAATAAAAAAAAAAAAATCTTAAAATTTTATTATTTTAAAATTAAAGTAACTTGTATACACATGGCCGAAGAAATTAGTAGGAATATATATAACACTTAAAAGAGCATCATAGACACCTCTGCATATATATATATATATACATATACATGATAATAGGTATATATGTATGCATTTTTGCAATAAATACAATAACTCCAAAACATTTTCTAAAATCTTACCTGTATAATGTCTTATAATTGTATGTATGTATGTATTATGTACATAAGTATTCCACAAAATAATATATATTACAAACATTTAAAAAACAGCATAAACAAAAAAAAAAAAAAGGAAAGTAGCTATTTTTCCTTTTTTTTGAATAATTATACTAGGAGATATAGCTTATATATATATATTACAAATGGAATTCATAATACGATCTTTTTCAGAAGTATAAATAATACATCCTTGTGCCGGTATAATATGACTTTTTAAAACTATGTCAACTTTCGAAATATTATTTCCTCACGCTGTGTGTCAATTTATACAAATTTACATCATTACCCTCACTTTCAATTTTCAACTTCAATTTTCAACTTCGATTTTCAACTTCAATTTTCAACTTCAATTTTCAACTTCAATTTTCAACTTCATTTTTCAACTTCAATTTTCAACTTCAATTTTCAACTTCATTTTTCAACTTCAACTTAAAATTTCAATTTAACTTAAAATTTACCTTCATCATATTTGTTTTTCATTTATTTTTTTCTCTTTTTTCTTTTTTTTTTAAATATGGGCTAGATATTTTACGTTTAAGCGGGCATATATATACATATACCTATGTATATATGTATATGTACGTATATGTAGTAATAATGTAATATATTTTGAAAAATACTCATTTTACTGTTTGCAATAATTATTTCCCGCCACCTACAAAAATTTTTTTTTTTAAATGAAATACTACCCATATTTGTTTGAATCATTTTTTTTTTTTTTTTTTTGGTTTTATTAATGTTCTGAAGTTCCTTATGAATTACATATATTTCATAATATTATAATATGAACTCAAGAAGAATAAAAAAAAGGAAGAAAGATGTTAACTTAAACGAAAATTTAGAATTCCTAATAATACTTTTTGATAGCTCATGACAAATCATAATTCTTCATAATTTTGTTGTTACCTGGAATGTATATGTGCGCAAGTATGTTTGAACATGAATAAGTACATACGCATATTGTGTATCAGAGCATATATATACTTTGACACTTACGCACTTTCCATATATATATATATATACATATTCGTAGTATACGTATCTATATTCGTAGTACACGTAACTGTATTCGTAGTACACGTAACTGTATTCGTAGTACACGTAACTGTATTTGTAGTACACGTAACTGTATTCGTAGTACACGTAACTGTATTCGTAGTACACGTAACTGTATTCGTAGTACACGTAACTGTATTCGTAGTACACGTAACTGTATTCGTAGTACACGTAACTGTATTCGTAGTACACGTAACTGTATTCGTAGTACACGTAACTGTATTCGTAGTACACGTAACTGTATTCGTAGTACACGTAACTGTATTCGTAGTACACATATCCATATTCGTAGTACACATATCCGTATTCGTAGTACACATATCCATATTCGTAGTACACATATCCATATTCGTAGTACACATATCCATATTCGTAGTACACATATCTATATGCGTAGTATTCATATATATATGCAAAAGTACATGTACGCTTGGGCGAACGCATGTTTACCCGTCTGAGGAGTCGACAAAATGAAAATCAGCGATGTCCTTAGTGATTCAAAATTACATGAAAGCCTAAAATTAAGAAAGAGTGAGTTGAACAGCAGTCAAATTAGTAAGGACAATATATTGGAAGAATTTGATATAAAAAATAAGATAAGAAAAGTTAGCTTAGGTATTCCAACAAAAGATATAGATGTAAAAAATGTTTTAAGGTTATTAAAGGAACCTATTTGTTTATTTGGTGAGGACAGTTATGATAAGAGGAAAAGATTAAAAACTGTTTTAGTCACAAAATATGATAAACTGATAATAAAAAAAAATAATGAAAATGAAGAAGAAGTTGAAGAATTCAAGAATATCTTAAAAAAATATTATATTGATTTTAGTAGTTTATGTGATGTAGATTCTCCTGAATATATAAAAATAAAAC
The DNA here is from genome assembly GCF_900090045.1 of Plasmodium malariae. Taxonomy (NCBI): domain Eukaryota; phylum Apicomplexa; class Aconoidasida; order Haemosporida; family Plasmodiidae; genus Plasmodium; species Plasmodium malariae. The sequence goes on along the minus strand of NC_041786.1, from coordinate 546,299 downwards.
AACTAGAAGATGAATTAGTAAAAAAAAGATTAAAAGAACAAAGTATAGAAGGAAAGGGAATTGATTCTAGGGATAAATTAAAGGAGAAGTTTTATACAGAAAGTTCAGAAGAGCTCAAATTCTCACGTCTAGATATAACGCTAAAAACATTACCTAGAATATTTTTATACAAAGAAATGATAAATAATTTTCAAAACAAATATCAAAAAGAAGATTATGAAAATTATATTATTTCTTATAATGAACATATGAAAAATGAATTCGATTTATATATTTCACAGTTAGGTGATGACAGACCATTAACCATGGGAAAATTTTCCCCTGATAACAGCGTTTTTGCAGTAAGTAGTTATAACACATATATTAATATATTTAATTACAAAAATGATAATTATAATATTGTAAAAACTCTTAAAAAAGGTCATGATGATAAGATAAACTGCATAGAGTGGAACTACCCCAATAATTATTCTTACTATAATACATTAAATTATACAGATATAAGGAAAAAAGATTTATTGCTAGCTTCCTGCTCATCAGATAAAACCTTTTGTATATGGAGGCCTTTTCCAGGTGAAGACATAAACGATTATAATATTACACATAAAAGCTATTTTGAAGGAAATAAAAAAAGAATTAGAAAAAATAACACTGAAATAGATGATACAGATGAAAGGAAAGGAGATCACACCAAAATTTTTGAAAAAAATGGTCATGAAGTGAAGACGAATTGTGGAGAGCTTAAGAAGCAGGCTAGTAAACAGAATGGGAATAAGGATGAATATAATATAGAAGATGAAAATGAACAGGAGGTGGATGACAAAAATGCCAAAGGCAACAAATATTTGCTATGTAAAGTAAAAGCTCATGAAGACAGAATAAATAAGATATGTTTTCATCCTTTGAACAAATATGTATTAACATGTTCAGAAGATGAAACAATAAAATTTTTTGATATAGAAACTCAAAAGGAATTATTTTATCAAGAAGGGCACAATGCTATAGTATATACTGCTACATTTAATCCTTATGGAAATTTATATTTATCAGGAGATTCAAAAGGCGGATTAATGTTATGGGATATTAGAACAGGAAGAAATATAGATAAAAAACAAGCAGTTCATAATAACTGTATTATGAATATTAATTTTAATCCATTTATGCCAAATATGTTTTGTACGTGTTCTTCGGATAACACTATTAAAATATTTGACTTGAGAAATTTTAAAATTTCTTGTAATATACTAGCGCACAACAAAATTGTCACAGATGCAATTTTTGAACCAACATATGGTAGATACATAACATCATGTTCTTTTGACACTTTTATTAAAATATGGGACTCTGTAAATTTTTATTGCACTAAAATTTTATATAATAATGAAAATAAAGTAAGAAATGTTGACATATCCCCTGATGGTAAATTTATATCCTCCACTTCTTTTGACAGAACATGGAAATTGTACAAAAACACAGAATTTGTTCAGGACAATATTCTTTCTCATTTATTTTGAAAAAAAAAAAAAAAAAAATGACCATATATTTTTAACACTGTTAAAAGGTGCGAAATTGCAGAATAAAAGAGGTCTAATGTGAAACATCAAAGATTACGAAGTGGGTTACTCCTGAAGATTTATCGATATTCAGGGGGCATATTTTCAGTCAACTTGTTTTCCCTTTAACGTTTAGTAACTCCCATAACGGGGAGTATCCTTTACTTTTGTGTGTCACATTTGCGTGCGCATACATAAAAACACATATGTACATACATAGATAAACTTATTACATTTTGTTCCTTAATATTTTTTTTTTTTTTTTTTGTTTGTTTGCTTCCATTATAAGTGATAAAATTTTTCAATAAGACAACCCTGAAAAATATAATTCATGCGAAAATTTATTTTAAATTTTACATTTCGCTTTATTATTTTGACACATGTGTACGGTTGTAAAATGTGCGCACATATATAGATATATATATATATATACAGATGTGTATATGTACGTATGTATGTGTATATGTACGTATGTATGTGTATATGTACGTATGTATGTGTATATGTACGTATGTATGTGTATATGTACGTATGTATGTGTATATGTACGTATGTATGTGTATATGTACGTATGTATGTGTATATGTACGTATGTATGTGTATATGTACGTATGTATGTGTATATGTACACATGTATGTGTATATGCATGTATGTAAGCGCGTATTTTTTTTTTTTTTTTTTTTTTTTTTTTGTTCCCATATGTATGAAATAATTTATATATTTAAAAACATTTTAACAAATTCAACTACTTCATAGGATGAATATATTTTTAACAGATTTTATAATTTAAAAATTGAAGAGGCTAAAACGAAAAGAAATAATTCAAAATTGTAACTGGCGAAATTTCGAGATTCTATATCGCCTGCTACAATTTTTATACGCTTATATTTTTTTCATAGATAAATGTAACCCATCTCTTTGTCAAATAGTTTTTCTACTTATGAAAAGAAAAGGATATGTAATAATGAGATATATATGACAAATGGATGGATACAATTACAATTAAATGAACATCTTGTGTTATAAGAAATTAGGCCTGTTTTTTTATATAACCATTTAAAAAATTTTTCGTCATTGTAGAGTTATTTATTTATTTATTATTTTTTTTTTTTCCCTGATTTAATGATTAAGTGGGGACCTTTAAATATTTCTTTTTCATAAAATTGGGTAGATGGGCTTTTATAATGGGGGATATTATTAGCAATTCAAGAAAATTTATTAAGAATTATTATACGACGTTTTTATAAAGTAAAAAAATGAGAATTCTTATCAATACGTGGTAAAGCGATAGAGGTGCAATGTAGGTGTGAATAAACTCTAGAGATATATAGAGAAGTCTTAGTGAGCTTCAGCTGCACATGTATAGTCTCATGCATACATACATATACATATTTATGTACATACATAAACGGGTGAATACATAGGCATATAAATATAGGTATACACATTCCCATACGCTTGCCCACTCTAACTCAATATGCCTTCGCGGATATAAGTCTCATTGATACTCCTCTCATACCATTTTTGTGAACTTTTTTTGAGATGCAAAAAGGTTTATCTTTTTTTTCGAATGAAATATGCTACTGCAAAATAAAAGGTTTTTCGAGCTTTTTTGTCATCCAATGTAATAAAATATTAACTTGGGACAGTAAAAAAAAGTTCGGAACATATGGAGCAGTAACAAGAAAAAGGCAAAAGCAGCGGGATAAGTTTTATGAAGAAAGATATAAACACAACCCGAATATTATACCAAAATATTCGAAGATTAAAAGAGGAAGTAGGGGTGGGTGGATCAATAACCCCTTAAAGGAGGTAACAAAAAATAGTGGAAGTAATTTTATGTATGAAGAAAAGATAAAAGAAGAAGTGAGCGCAGAAGAAAGGGATTGTATAAATCAACTTATAAAAATAAGAAAAGAGTTTACTAGTGGCGGAAATTTGCGCATAGGGAATTATAGTGATAACAACAGTAGGAGTAGTGATAGAAGTAGCGGCAGTAGTAGTAATGATTACTGTGGTGTAACGGATGTGGAGGGGATACCTCGAAATGTCAGAAGTAACGACGACTCTTTCAGTGAAAACATATCACCCAGTTTTAACCTCTTTTCAATATGTGAAGGTTTCATTGATAAAAAAAAAGAAATAATTCATAAGATTGAACACCCAGAACATTTTGTCAATACGCATATAAATTATTTGGCAAATGAGTATAATAACATAAACAGCGTGCATGAAAACGATAACTTGAATAGCTACCCGAAGGCTCCTGCTTATTTAAAAGGTCAGCATAAAAGGAAGAAAAAAGCCGAAAAAGGTGCCACCTTTAATAATGACAGCAGAATGGGGAAAATGAGTCAATTGAGTCAGATGGAAGGAATAAATGAAGAAGACGAACTTTTTTGGAATAGTCAATTTCCAGGGGTGTGTATTAACAATTCTGCATATAGAGATGTAACCTCCGATGCACTGGATGAAAAGACGAACAATAACATACAAAGTAGTTCAAACAAAACGAGGAATACTTCAAGTGCTACGGAGAAAAGATACAATGAATGTATTGAAAACAATAGAGCAAAAAAAGAGGCACGCGAGAACAAAACGATGCCCACATTTGACACAATTGTAAAACACAATGACTTCAATCATGTGAAGGAAAATATGGAAGAGAACACAATGGAATGTGATATGAAAAAAGTACACATTGAAGACATTTTTAACTATGCAAATGATGAAGATGATTTGGACATTAGTTGTTTAGACGTGTTCAGCACATTAAACACTGTAGACAGGAATAGAAGACTGGGTTCATTTTTTTGTAATAAGAATGCATGTTTCATTTTATATAATAATTGTATTGTGCCTTCAAAATTTGGTGACGGAACAATAAGCGAATATTTTCATACTAGATATAATTGTAGCTTATTTGATAAATCATATCAACTTATAATAAAGTTAACAGGTAATGACTGTTTTTACATATGCAATCATTTCATTTCTTGCGATATAATAAAAGATATGAAAAAAGACGATGTTTGTTACACATGTATATTAGACAATAAAGCGTATATTATAGATATAGGCTATGTACTAAAAGGGGAAAATGAAATAACATTAATTACATCTGGGTATTATAAAAAAGGGGTATACGAATTTTTAAGTGATTATATTTTATTTTGTAAAGATAGTGGCTTGGATATACATATAGAAGTATATAATAATAAAAGAGTATTATCTTTGCAAGGTCCCTTAGCTACTCTAGTTTTCAATGACGTTTTAGAATATTATGATTGGAATAATAGAGACAAAATTTTGGCATACCTAAAAAATGTTATTATAATGAATAGAAGTAACAAATATAATAATATCCTTTACTTTAATAGGGAACAGAATGAAACTGAATTTTTTAAAATTCCATATATGAGTTTTAAAAAATTTAAAGTAAGGAAAAATAATAATCTTATAGTGAATAATGCTACATGCAATCCAAATGATGATGGTCTTATTAACAACTACGAAATTATTTGTATTAGAACAGGCGATACAGGAGAAGACGGATATGAATTTATTGTAGATAATAATATAAGTGATATCTATGTACAGTTGTTTTTAAATCATACAAAGGTAAAATTAGCTGGTGCATATGCTTTAGATATATTAAGGATGGAATCCGGTTTTCCCTTATATGGAATCGATATTTTTAAAAATACTACTCCTATTACTGCCTCCTTAGCATGGACATTAAAATATAAAAAATTAAAAGAACGAAACATTTTTGGGTTTCAAAATTTATTGAAAGAGTACAGTAGGAAATCAAAATTTTTACGAGTTGGTATTATATCGAACGAATTAATTTTTAAAACATGCAAAATATTTTCTTATCCATATAAAGAACCGATTGGTCATATTACCTCTTGCACTTGGAGCCCAGTATATAAAAAACGAATAGCTCAGGGATATATTAAAAGAGAGTTTGCAAAAAACAACGAAAAAATTCTTATTTCTATACCTACTGACATTCCTCAAGAATTTTCGAAAAAGAAAAAATATAAAATACTAAGAAGTAGATCTGCGCATAAATTTGCACTTGCCCAAGTTTGCGCACTTCCATTTGTTGACCACAAATATTGACCTGTAAACGGCGAGTATTAAGCCTTTTTTTACAGTACATAAGGAGCATGCGTTACACTTGTACGGTATATGGGTGTATATTTATACATCAATATGTACGCACGAATATGTACATATGAATACGTACGCACGAATATGTAAGCATGAATTTGTACAAAAGAATACGTATGCACGAATACGTAAGCATGAATATGTACATATGAATACGTACATATTAATATATATACACTTCCACCAATATGTACGTCTCTTCTTTTAACTCTTATAATCCCGTACAATGTGATGCCATGCTACACGTAAAAGATCTTTAAATTATAGAAAATACATGCCCGTATATATATACATATATGTTTAGGTGTATATTAAATTTACATGTTTTTACTGCCATATAATTCAAAGGGGAAAAATTAACAGTGATGCTTCACGCGCAGTTGTGCCAAGTACATTTATTTTTTTTAAAACGTGAATCATTTTTCCATTTTTTCACAAAAAAGCAAAAAAAAAAAAAAAAAAGGGCTGAAATTATACAAATATTAACACATAACTATTTATTTCTTTCCTTTAACCAAAAAAAAAAAAAAAAAAAAAAAAATACGGCGGAAAAATATATATATATACATTAATACTGGTATATGTGCTTTTTTGCAGTTTACTACAGGAAAACACTTTCTTCAAAAACTTACGATGCTTATGTTATTGTTAAATTTTTTTCGTAATATTATTTTCCAAAATTAAAAAAAAATGGATGGGAAGCATAATATTGCATTATATATATATATAAATGCAAACAAGTATGTATTAATTTATACGTGCCAGCACCCGCAACATTAAAGAAGAAAAGAAGAAAATTTTAACATTATGTAAACAAATCCAAATAAACAAAATGTTATATGGGTTTTTAATGAAATGCAGAAGGGAAAACCCTGTATATATTTTTTATTAAACGAAAGGACTTATATTTTCAATTAAAATTTTCCATCTACATATTTAAAGAGGAATTAAATTGGCTTAACGAACAATAAGTTAATGTATGTATGCATTATTTATATGTACTTTTATATTTATACAATATTTATATATACTTTTATATATACAATATTTATATATACTTATATATATATATATATATTATTTATATGTACTTTTATATATATACATTATTTATATGTACTTTTATATATATACATTATTTATATGTACTTTTATATATATACATTATTTATATATACTTTTATATATATACATGTATCTATATATACGTATATATCTATATATACATTTATATTTATATATATTTTTTTATATTCATTAATATATACATTTACATACATATATATATATATATATATATATATATATATATATATATATATATATATATATATATATATATATATTTATATTTATATTTATTATATTTATATTTATATTTATATTTATATTTATATTTATATTTATATTTATATTTATATTTATTTATTTATTTGTACGTATTTATATACATGTACTTAGGTATAATTATACGTTTTCATTTTTATTGATATATTTCTTGTACATTTAGGCTGTATGTACGTATGCTGTACATATTTATTTCATACTTATATTGACATGTAAGAAATTTATTAATATTATTTTTTTATTTTGAAAAAAAAAAAGCATTGAAAGGATGGGGGAAGGACACTCAAAACATACATTAAATTATGGAAATTTGAGGGAAGAGGATGTAGAAATGATAAGAAAAAAATTTAATTTAAATAAAAAAGAAGCAAATGAAAAAATTAGCACGTTAGATTTTATATATGTATATCCTTATATATTGAGACCATATATTGCCCTAGTATTGCCTTCATTTCATGAAGTACTAAGAAAAAAGTGTCGACATAAGGAAACAAAGAGTAATCATTATGGGTTTAATTATGCTTTAAATGTTCTGTTTAATAAAAGTAGTAAAAAAGTGAATAATGAAATATCCCTTCAAGACATAATTAATATATTGTCATATATTAACAGTGTAAAAAGTCGGATACTTATAAAAATTTTGTTTATGAGCTTTTTAAGATATAGTATATCACATGGTAGTAACCCGAATAATGCTAACGTGAATAGTGGTAACATGAATGGTGGTAGAGAGATATATTGTAACCTTAATGATGGAAACCCGAATGATGGTAATCTGAGTGATTCTAATCCGAGTGATTCTAATCCGAATTATGCCAATCTAAATGATGGTAATCCAAATGATGATTGCCCGAATAACACATTAACCAAATTTAAATTGGAGGAGGAAAATGAGGGCAACACGGAAAACTTAAGCACCATGGAACGTACAAAGGGGAGTGATAAAAAAGAGGACATACATGCTTCCTTCCTCAACTGCAATGATAATAACAGTAATGACAATAATGTTAACAATATTTACAGTAATAATAATTATGGCAATAATGGTGATAATGATAGGGGTAATAAATATAATAACAATATTAATACTACAAGTGAAGATGAGGATGAATTAGGAAGAAACCGCAATTCTTTTAAATTTGTGTTTTCCGATTCAAATGTGAATGTAATAAATAAAAATAAAAAAAAGGAAAGAAATTATAAATTTATAAAGGATAATATTTTCTTTTTAGAAAAAAATATTTTGAAAAATCAGTATCCAAAAAATTATATTATGAAAGATTTAATATCAGTAGAAGAAGCCTTACATCATCTTTTTACATATATGTATATTGAACAATTATATTTATTATATCCAAATAATATATTATTCAAACTAGCTAATAAAAGTCAAATACCTGAAAAGAATAATATATCATTAAAAAAATACTCAACTAGTCCATATGATGTTACGAATTTAAATAATAGAAAAAATAGTTGGGACTTAGCCTACTTTTTTAATGAACTTTTTTGTTCATTAGAAACAAATTTAGATTTTAGAAATATAATTATGGGTTTTAGATTATTTGTAAATTCCATAGATAATAATAAAAATACTATATATTCACTAGTGGTTGAATATATTAATACCACATTTATAAGTTTGTGTAGTAATTATTCTAACGCAACACTGAAGCATTTCATGAATTGCGAAAATATAATAACAGAGGAAAAAAAAAAGAAAAAGAAAAAAAGTAACAGTGGTATTAGTAATAGTAATAACAATAATAATAGCAGTAATGGTAAGAGTTACATTAACACTGGTGAAGAAAACAGGTCGGAGGAAGAGAACGGCTTGGAAAATATTAATGACTTATGCATGAACAGTATAGATCTAATACATACGATATATACTAACATGAAAATGAATGAAATAAAAAAACAAGAAAATAAGAACAACCCTAAAAAGATAGAAGAGAAATATGAAAAATCATCTTCAATTGTCGAAATTCAGAATTCATCCAGTGGATGGAGAGGATTATTTTTAAATAAAACAAGTAAAATATTAACAGATGAAGTAGTTTTTACCCTAAGACAATGTTCGCCATGTTTTATGAATAATGAATGGTATAGATTATATGCTTCTTGGAAAGAAGGTACAAGTTTTAATAGATTTATGAGCTGCCTTTTTTATTATGAAGCCCCTATAATAATTGTAATAAAAACAAGTGACAATCAAATATTAGGTGCAGTTTGTACCACTGCTCTAAAGGATTCTCATTTATTTCATGGATCCTCAAATGACTTTTTATTTTCAGCTTCACCAGTTTTTAGAATAATAAGAACAAATCAATTCGGAACAAATTATGTTTATTTGAATAGTAAAAATTCCTTTTACCCTAAGGGGTTAGGTTTTGGAGGAAGAACTGAATGCTTCAGACTATTTTTGAGTGATGAATTTAAAGACTCTTATTGTACTCAATCTGATTATACTTATAAAAGCGGGCACTTATATTTCCCACATTATGAAAGGGATAATAATAAAGTAAAAGAACACAAGAACAAAAATAATTCGAATGATAATCAGTATATCCATTATGAGGAAAATGATGATGATGAAGGCGATGAAGACACCTTTTTGTACAAACTTTCCATAAACGAAGTGGAGGCATGGGGTTGTGGTGATGAAAAAGCATTAGAGCAGCAAAGGTTGATGCAGCAGAATGAAGAAGCTTGTAAGCAAGAAAGAAGATCAACAGACAAATCCAAGATTGTTCAAAATAGTTTTGATAAGGAATTTTTGTTGCCCAAGGTTTTCGTAGGAGGTAAGTATGAAAAACTTACTCAGGATAAATAGCGCCTCGACGTGCATATATGAGTGCCAAGCTGTTTTAGAGCCATTAAACGATAATTCGTGGAAAAGTAAAATAAAGCCCCTTTTTTTTTTTTTTTTTTCTTTTTTAATTATTTTATAATTTTTTATTTTTATATTTATTTATTATTATTTATTTATTTATTAGTATATTTCTATTCATTTATTATTATTTATTTATTAGTATATTTCTGTTCATTTATTATTATTTATTTATTTATTTATTTATTAGTATATTTCTATTCATTTATTATTATTTATTTATTTATTTATTTATTTATTAGTATATTTCTATTCATTTATTATTATTTATTTATATTATTTTATTTTTTTGTTTTGCATTTGTGTAGCGCAATTCGAATAAAATTTTATAGTGCCATTTGCCATTCAAGTTATATTAATACATAGTAAGAAATTTCGTTTTTGCTTAATTAATTAGTTTTTATAATTATTCTGCAGTTGAAAAATGTGCCTTTTCGCTTTTGAGAGTGGCCCTCATTTTGTGTAACTTTTCGTACCATTTTTTTTTGTTCCTTGCTGCTTAGTATATATTGTTCACACGAATATGAGTATGGGTATGTATGAGTTTTGTCCATGTGTTTGTTGAATATACGAATATATGAATAGATATGTGTCTGTGTATATATAATATATTTCATTCTTAAATGCATAAACGTGTAAACAGTAACTTCGGTATGGAAAATACATGATTGGCGAAAATCCCCTTTTTGTGGCATACATGCTATTCTCTTTTTAATATATTTTTTTTTTATTGTAGCTTTTTTCATTTGAACAACAAAATGAATGTTCTTACATCCTTGTGTCTTTTTTAATTGTACCATCGTATGTTTATTTGATCTAATTTTTATTATTGTTTTATGTACATCTTCATTCTTCTAATTTAAGCTTTAATTTAAACTTCAATTTTAGTTTTAATTTTAACTTCATTTAGTTTTAATTTTAACGTCAATTATAATTTTAATTTTAACATTATTTATAGCTTTAATTATAAGGTCAGTTTTAGCTTTAATTTTAATTTTTTTTTTTTTTGATCGTATTATTATTTTTAATTTTCAAAATTTACTCAACACGATAACGTTCAGTGAATCAGTTAAAAGTGCGCTAAATTTAGCAAGTGTGTATATATAATTTGTACATGGATGAATGTGTATATATATACATATATGTATATATGGACGTTTAATGTAGCAAAATTACTCTAAAACTGTAATTTCTGGATTAGCAACTTAAAAACGTTCTAATATAACACCCTAATAATAAGTTCTTAAAACGTGTTCCAATTGCCCTTTGTGAGGAGTAATATAAATTCTCATTTTTATTCTGAAAATCTTTTTTACATGATTTTACTGAACTTATAAACCACTATATATGATAGTATATATACATATATAAATACATACAAAAATATGAGTTTATATATTCATATGTTTACATGGGTATATAATATGTAGTATAAAAAATATTTAAAAATTTTTAATTAGTCAATGTCGTTAGATAGGGTTTTTTTGAAAAAAATTCCCCTCGAAAAAAAAGAAATTTTGACCAGAAAATTAAAAGTTAACCATAAAAAAAAAAAGATATAGCACTAAACGTATTTTTGTACATATATATATAGTGATAGTGCCAAACTAGTACAGCCCCAAATTAACCATAAAAATAAAAAAAAAAATAATATAGTAAAATTCATAAAAAAATTAGAGAGAAAAATGCATAAACAAATCAGCAATTTTGAATGGAGAGAATATTAAAAATATATTTATGTACAAATAATTCTAACGAATAACAATATCTCACAGCAACGATTTTTTTCATTTCAGATTGTGATAACAAGTTCGCGCAGTCCGAATATTGAAGTGATATATAAATATATATATATATAAATATATATACATACGTACACGTAAGCTTTATTATGCATAAAGTCAGCTGACAAATTACGAGGGAAAAAATGAGAAAATTGTAACGTAATTTAATTTAAAGTATAAACATTCGTTCTCATATAAAAGATCGTCCGCACACATTTACGTTTACACATCAACGAATACTAATCAACGTATACACGTCAAAACGAAATACTGCAGGCGGGCGCCTATTTATTCCATTTTGTACACATGTTCACACGGTAGCACTATGCTTTTTGCTTTCCCATTTTGATTTATGCACATTACATGAAATAAACACAAAATTTGCAAGACCAATATATGACAGCATAGCGAGAGCAATTCAATTATAAACAAGAGTTAAAGATGATAAAACGTACACTTATTTTATGTTTATCTGTTATAACATTTCTGAATAATGTAATAATTGTAAAAAGTTCCTCATTATTAGGAATAGATTTTGGTAATGAATATATTAAGGTATCAATTGTATCACCAGGTAAGGGGTTTAATATATTATTAAATAATCAGAGTAAGAGAAAAATATCAAATGCTATATCTTTTGCTACCAAGGTAAGAACATTTGATGAAGAGGCAAAAGTTTATAGCTCGAAACAGCCTCATTTAACCTTAATAAATAGTAATAACTTTTTGGGGTATAATATATTTGATTGGTTAAAAAACAATAAAGAAAATTTGAATATTGAAAATTACGACGAAAATAATGAAGCGTTTTATAGTGACATAAACAACTACGATTTTGAACATGGGGATCCTGCTTCAAAATATTTTGCATATGATTATGTGGTTGATAGTAAAAGAGGAACTATTAACTTAAAATTAAAGAATGACATGGTTTTATCGTCTGAAGAGGTCAGTGCAAACATATTAGGTTATATTAAAAAATTAGCATACACTCATTTAAATATAGATTATAAAACAAAGAGAACTTTAAATGTAAATATTGGTTGTGTTATATCAGTACCTTGTAATTTTTCTCAAAGAAAAAAGGAAGCCATAGTAAATGCATCAAAAATAGCTGGTTTAGAATTGTTGAGTATAGTTAATGGGATAACAGCTGCAGCTATTCATAATGTGCATGATTTGCCATTAAATACGACGAAGCTGACTATGTATTTAGATGTTGGGAGTAAGAATATAAATGTAGGTATCGCAACGATTAGTAATGTGGAGAAGGACAAAGTTCGTTCAAGAAGTGTTAAGGTATATGCATGTGAGGTATTGGAAAATAGTTCAGGAAATAAAATAGATGTATTATTAGCAGAATTTTTAAGGAAAAGATTTGAAGAGAAACATAATATTTCTATGATTAATGATAGAAAGGCAATGAGGAAATTAATAATATCTGCAAATAAGGCAAAATTATTATTGAGTGCTAAGAAGTCAGCTGATATATTTATTGAAAGTTTATATAATAATAAAAGTTTAACAGATAGTGTTAGTAGGCAAGAATTTGAAGATTTAATTCATGACATAATTATGAATTTTAAACGACCTATTAATAATGCTCTTAAAAAAGCGTCTTTTGAATTAAAAGACATTGAAGCATTAGAATTAATAGGATCAGGATGGAGAGTACCTAAAGTGCTAAATGAAATTACCAATTTCTTTAACCCTTTAAAAGTAGGTATGCATCTGAATAGTGATGAAGCTGTTACTATGGGTACTCTTTACATTGCTGCTTATAATAGTGCAAATTTTCGACTAAAAGATTTAGACTATACAGATATTATTTCGAATGAATATCATGTATTATTTGAGGACAGTACTAAAACTAAGGATAATGAATCTAGTGATGAGAAAAATATACAGAAAGAATTAATTAGCTACAATTCCAAGTACCCTGTTACAAAAAGTGTTATATTAAAATATAGAGATAATTTAAAGATTTCGGTTTTTGAGAATGGGAAAATGATTACGCAGTATTCTGTAAATCCTTTAGACGACGGGACAAAGAAGAAATATGAAAATTTAGATCCTCCAAAAATAAAGCTAAAATTTCATCTTGATAAATTCGGTGTTCTGAATATGGAAAGCATGCACCTTATGTACGAGGAGAAGAAGCAAATGGAAGGAAGCGAAGAGGGAAAAGAAAATAAAGAAGGTAAGAAGGATGACAAGGAGGATAAAAATGAAGATAAGAAGGACGATAAGGAGGATAAAAATGAAGATAGGAAGGACGATAAGGACAGCAGTGAAGAAATTATCGAAGAAAACCTCGAAAAGAACGAGGAGCAAGGGTCGCAGCAGCGGCAAGGTGGTGAAGAAAATAAGGATACAGATAAAACAGAAAAGAACAAAACACAAGTAGTAAAACATAATGTATCATTAACATACGAAATTAAGCATATAAAGCCAATGACTCTAACATATGAAGAAATAAAGACAAAGAAGGAATTCTTAAAAAAACTAGATCAGAATGATATCAATATTTTTTTGAAATCGGAAAAAAAAAATAATCTAGAATCCTTTATATATGAAAGTAGAAGTAAAATGAAACAAGACATGTATAAACAAGTTTGTAAGGAAGAAATCAGAAATGAATATTTAAAAAAATTGGAAGAATATGAAGAGTGGTTGTATATAGAAAATGATGAACCATTAGAAAATGTAAGTAACAAAATTAGAGAGTTAGAAGATATTTATATTCCCGTTAAAGAAAGGGCAGAAGAACTACAGATAAGAGATAAACTTATCGAAGAAACGAATTCAAAAATAAAAGAAATGAAAGAAAAAATTAAGGAATATTATGAAAAAAAACCATGGGCTGAACAAACAATTAATGTGGTAAGGGATTCATTAGAAAAAGAAATAACGTGGTGGATTCAGGCTCAAGAAGAACAAAAAAAATTAGATAACTATTCTCCGCCTTATTATAAAGCTAAGGAAGTAGAACTAAAATTTAAATCAATTAACTCATTAGTGAAGAGCCTTGAAAAAATTAAAAAACCTGTAGTAAAGAAGGAAAAAAAAGAGGAAAATAAAAATACGGATGAAACGAAGACACAAAATTCATCACAAGAAAATAAAGAAAACGATAAGAATAATGAAAATAACAATGAAATTCTAAATGAGAAAAAAGATAAAGAAGATGCAGTTAATGACAACGTGAATAAAACAGACACAAATACGCAAAAAGGAAGTGAGGCAGAGGAGCAAAATAATTCTCAGGAAAATACAAATGATGCACAGGAGAAGAAGGATGAGCTTTGAAAGGGAATGAAGAAAATAATTAGATTTGTACGTTTATATATTTTTTTTTCCCATTCCTTTTGCGTTCTCGTTTTCTATTCTTTCTGTGTTCCCCTTTTCCATTCCCTTTACTTTTTCTTTTCCCTTCTTTTTTTTTTTGTGTCGCATTTTTGCCGCATGTTTTCATGCTATCCACGATTTAGCAAAACTGTTTAATATTATGCAAAAGCAATTTTAATTTTTTCCATTTCATTTATTAATTTATTATTTTTTTTTTATTGTATATTTGTTTTACTCAATATTTATAATACATATATATGTGAATATTTTCGCATTAATAAATACACTTTTTCACGATTCCCCAGTTAAATCTTAAACCAAGAAAGACTTATATTTTAAATGTCGTAAATTTTATTCTTTTAATGTGCACATGAGCGGAAGCATATAAATATACTTACATAAGCACACGCACGCATATGTATATATATACATATATATGTACGTACGCACAAAAGTGAAAGAGGATATATATGCAATTTGAGAAATCATCAATGTTCAATTTTTAAAATGCTGAAATGATGAGCACTGTCAGTAGAACTCAATAAGAAACGCTAGAGTGTCGTATAATTTGACAGTTAGCTGAATAGGCTAATATACAATAAAACACAACCAAAAAAAAAAAAACAAAAAAATAATATAATAAATAAAATAAATTAATAAATAAATAGATAAGACAATATAGAATGGAATAGAACAAGCTACTATGAACATTTAACTAAGTGATTTGGGCGAATACAACACTCAAATTCTGTAGTTAGAGTATTTCATATAAAATTAGTTTTTACATTTAGGCAATACAAAATTAAGACTTTCAGTACTAAATCCTTTTTGTCCTTTCCTTTTAACTCCTTTCACTACTCATTATGTAATAACTAAAGAAAATGCATATTCTTTACTTATGTACTTCTGATCATGTTTCTTTTTTATCCTTATAAAAGAAAAATGAAACTAGCAATTGTTTCATGCTAAGAATAAGTCTACGTCCGTACTATAAATTATAAAATTAGTAGGAATAAACTCTTAACTCATTGTTATATATATATATATATATTTACATATTTATATTTTAGGGTTTGTTCTAATAAATTTAAAGAATTCCTAATAATCACTTTACAATTTATACTACTATTTCAAAAATAGCACAACAGTTTTGTAGAAAAGGATAAAAAAAAAAAAAATTCTAAATTTGTATTTATCACACTTAAAAATGTGCTCAATTTTAACAAATATATGTTAAACATAAATATAAATAAATAAATAAATATATATATATATATATATATATATATATATATATATGTATATATATCATGAAATAATATAATACAATATAATAAAATGTGTAAGCACACACCCTTATAATTATTTGTTTATGTATATATATTTATGCGAAAATTATTTAAACAAAAAAAAAAAAAACAAAAAGGAAATATCAAGGGAAAAAAATTAATTAAAACAC
The DNA here is from genome assembly GCF_900090045.1 of Plasmodium malariae. NCBI lineage: Eukaryota > Apicomplexa > Aconoidasida > Haemosporida > Plasmodiidae > Plasmodium > Plasmodium malariae. The sequence continues at coordinate 529,735 of NC_041786.1, read as the reverse complement.
ATTTATAATAAATATCAAACTATATATATATATATAAATGTATTTATATATTTTTCTGTTTCTTTTTTTAAAATAAATATACTATATGCATATCATGAAGGGGGAAAAACTGCTGTCACTTCAGAAGATGTCTTAGAAGACGTAATAACTGTTGAAAAATGCAAAAATAAAAGGTACAATCGATAGAACAATGAATTACTGTTATTACACTTATGCATAAATGCATACGTACATATAAAAATATATATATTTTCACATAATTCTACCTATTTGTTAAAATGAAATAAAAGCTAAATGCAATTTATAAAAAAAAAAATTTTGTCATCTCTTTATATTTAAGCTATAAAATAAACATTTCTCTCTTTTCATAATTACGCTTTACATTAATTTTATAAAAAAAAAAAAAAAAAAAAAAAAAAGAAATGGCACTTCATATATTCCAATAATAATTTTTGTTTTTTTTTTCTTGAAGAATTTTTTAATATTTATTAAAAAAATTGTCTTAAATTTTTGAAACATATTTATAACTACTATTCTAATTTAACAAGAAAAATATTTTAACAATTAAATATAAAATATATGTGAAATATAAAAAAACATAAAAAATACTAAGCTGAGAAAAGAAAGGAAAAAAATATAATGCACCATTAAAAAAAAAGAAAGGAGAAAAAAAAAAAAAAAAATGTAATCCCTACTCTCATCTTAATTATATATTCATTAATACATACAATTTCATCCTTTAGCTTCTTCAAAAGACAAGGAATTTAATAACCCTTTTTTAAATTACCTTACCCTCCTTAAGGTAAATATTTTCCTCATTCAGAGACTTACTACCTAACAAGAAAAAAGGTTAATTATGAAGAAGTGTATCGGGAGCAAAAGTAGATGCATGAATGTGCAGGAGCATACAAACATATATATATATATATATATATATATATATATATACGTACATGCGTACATATATACAAATACACATTCGTTCGCTGTTACTGACATCCACATTGCAAGACATAATCTATTAATATTCATCTTATTGTGTTTCGTTTTATTTTGTGCGATTTTGCATTGCTTTTTTTATTACCCATAACGTTCAATGAGGTATTCGAATGACTCGACAAATTACTTCCATTACACTTATGAAAATACATGATTCCATTTGGTGTTTCTTTATTTCTATGTGTAATAGGTATTTCTGCATGCTCTAATACACTATCAAACGTGATCTCATCCCTTTCACTATCGTTGCTGTTACCAGTAGTTTCATAAATATTTCCTAAATCGTCATACGTACCATTTGCATTTAAGCTTATTTCTTCTTCACTGTTATTATTTCTAACACTGTTTACATTTCCCGATGTACTGTGTTTAATATTAAGAATGTTTTCACAACTGTCTCTTTTATTACCATCATCGCAGTTGATGCTTCCATCACTCCTATAACTCCTGTCGTTTTTAATTATTAACATTTTGTCATTTTTAATCTTATGAATATTCCTACTGCTTCTTCTACTATTCCCACTGCCCCTATTGATTATACTATTTTTCTTATTTGTGCTATTTCTTTTCCTTCTATTATAGTCACTACTATCATTACTCATGTTCATGCTTTCACAATACCCTTTATTGATTTTACCACTTCTATTGTCCTCATTTTTTTTGATCCTTGACGTAAATTTTTTATAAAATTGAGTATCATAAAACGATTTATTTAATTCAGAACAGTTGCATAAATCTGCCAAATTAATATTATTGTTACAATATTTTTTCTTATTTTTTGTTGTTAATTCCATATTTTTGATATTTATTATGGTATTATTATTATTGCAATTTTCATCTGAATAACTGTAATTGTGTATAAACGCATTAATATCATTAGTAGCGTAACTTGTATATGCATCATAATATGATTTATTTCTTCTATTATTTCTAAGAAAATAATCTTTGTGTTTTTTTTCAAAAGGTAAATTATATTCTTTCATGTTGTTATCATTTGCACAATGATATTGTTTTTCGATATCGTTATGTTCTTTGAAATCATATATATTAATTTCGTTTTTACTGCTCTCAGTTATGTACTCACCATAATTTCTACTACAACTGTCGATATTGCTGTTAGTGTTACTGTTAGTGTTACTGTTAGTGTTACTGTTACTGTTACTGTAACCATTATTATTGTTACTATAATTAGAGCTATTACTATTAATATCATTATTACTATTATTATGATTGGAAGTACTCGTGTTATTGGTAGTACTATTACTAATAGTGTTATTATTACTACTGCTTCCACATTTGTCGTTATACTTTGGGTTGTAATTACTGCTACCACCAGTATTACTATTGTTATTGTAATTATCTTTGTCTTTTTGTAGGTTTAAAAAAGATTGGTTCTTTTTATTCGCATAGTTTGAGTTATGTAACAAACATGGCACATCAAAATAAGCAAGATTACCATTCGAGCAATAACTATTTAAAACAAAATCAGAACCTACATTAAAATTAGGAATACCACCCCTGTAATTATAGTTGAATTTTTTATCAACACAACTAACCGAGTTAATAAGAACGTATGGATTGTTTCGGTTCACACTAAGTTTATCATTAAAATTGAAGACATTGTATGGTTTGTGCGTTTCTACACTTTGTGAGTAATACTTATGGTTAAACTTATATCTGCTACTGCTACTGCTACTGTTGATGTTACCGCTAATCTTTGCACTAATTTTATCGCTGCTATTACTGCTACCGTTATTATTATCACCACCACTACTATCATTAATATTTTTCATCCTACTATAACTATTTCTACCTCTATCGCATTTATACTCCTGTGGACTTTCATAATACAACTTTTCTTTATAAAATGACTCCTCACTATAGTATTTTTTTTTTAAATAATAATTCAAATATTCATCGTTCAAATTATTCCTATGAAAAGGCACGTTAAAAAAATTTGTACATGATACTTTATTTCTCATTAAATTTCCCTTTATATATTTCGATACGTTGTGCTGATTTTTGTAAACATAATTCTGATCTTTACTAATGATACTACTAGGCATCATATTTCCATCTTTACAAAGACTCAAAGTATTATTATTCTGGTACATATTTTCTACAATGAATGGTCTTTCTGCATTGTCATTATTCATACATTTTTTTAATTTTTTATGACGTACATTTTTTTTATCATATAAATCTAACATAATATTCTTATTATTCGAATTAATCATTTTTGTTTTGTTTTTCAACATATGTTGTTCTTTTAGTTCGCATGCATCAACAGTATAATTGTTTATTAATGGCGCATTGTTGTTACCACATGATATCGACAATTTTTTAGTAACGCTCATTTTTTCCCTACTTCTATTACTATTACTTTCTCTTTCGTTACTACTGCTATTACTACTACTACTACTACTATTGTTATGGTCGTTGCTGTCACACCCGTCCAGCTTGGTCCCATTTACTTCATCAGCATTGTGTAAGCTGTCCTTTGTAGAGTACATAAACGACTTACTATATTTGTATTTATTTACCATGCAATTTTCATAGTTTAATGAATAGCCATTCATACTGCTAGAATTTTGAATTTTTGTTAGGGAGTCATTCAAATTTTCCTCGTTATTTATATCGCTTATATCTTTTAGACTATTAGATTCTATTCCTACAATTTTCTTACGCATTTTGCTAGGATCATTATAAGCGGTATGTTTATTGTTAGTTAAGTTCATGTCACCAGTGTAATAAGTGTCATTATAATTTGCTTGGTTATATAAAATACCATTAATCGTTTCTCCTTCATTTTTATTAAAATGATAATAAGAATATGGAAAGACATTTTCATTAAATTCCTTTTGATAACTACTATTATTAACAGAATCATACATTTTTTCTAAACTAGTATTACAATTAAATATAAAATTATTATTTAGAATATCATTATTTGTGCAAAAATCTGTTAATTGAGGAGTTTTCCATTCATTACGAAAAAAAAAATTGTCTTCAATATTCATTTTTTCATAATTTATATAATTATTTCTATTAATAAAATTTAAGTTATCATGACTATTCAGTGCACTTAAAGCTTTGTCACAAAAAGTATTACAGCTGTTGCGTATATATTCATTCTTTCTACCGTTATAAGATGTATCTTTATCATTGTTCTTGCAATAATTTCCAGAATCATTTCTATTGTATCTACTTATATTCTCATTATGATACATATTACTACAATTTTCGTTCGTATGCTTTAAAAATTTATTATTTTCAATAGGACTGTCATAATTACTACTGCATATTTTGTTATTATAACTATTATTAGAACTACTGCTTCCGTTACTGCTATTGCTACTATTGTTGTAGCTACTACTGTTATTCTTTTTATTACCGTTACTATTGCTGTACGTGTCATTATTACCATTGCTGTTATAGGTACTGTTGTTCTGGTTGCTGCTGTCATTGCTATTATTATCATTATCATTACGATCGCTGTTGTTATTATGACCATTATTACAACTGTCATTGCTTTCGTTATTTCCATTATTATTGCTACTATTATTATTATTATTATTGTTATTATTTCCGCTGGCATTATTTTCGTCATCGTCATCTCCCTCTTCATCGTTGTTGTTTTCATCATTATTGTCATTGTTGTTGTTGTTTTCATCTTCCTCATTATTTTCTTGAATGTTCTGATTATTATTTCGTACAACTATTTGTGCATTCATGGAATCATTAATCTTAATGTCATTATTAACATTATTGTTATTGCTATTACTGTTTCCATTACAATTTCCATTACAATTTTCATTGCTATTCATATCAAGGTCATCCTGAATACCTTCAATGTTCATATTGTTTCCTGAGCAGTTCAGTTGGACCAAATTTTGCTCATTGTTATTGTTATTACCATTTTCCATAAGGTTGTAGCAATTTCTTAAACCAAATATTCTATATTCATTTTGATAATTTAATAAGGACACAAAATTGTCAACTCTGTAAGAAACATAAGAATTCTGCATAGTATTAGTGGTATTTGTTAGATCAACAAACTGATTCCCTTCATAAGCATTTCTATTATTTTCTTCTAAATTGGTATTATTTATTTGAGTAATATTCGTATTGCTCTTTTCGTTATTAGCTATTTCAGATGAATCTATAACCTCTTTATTTTCAATAATATCAATTGTTCCACTCTTGAATGGAATTTCTTCATCTACTCTGAAATTTACGACACTTCTACCTACTTGTAGAGACATGGTATCTTTAGGACATATTTCTCTAGCTTTTCTCAAAGCAACTAATGTACCAAATTTTGAATTATGATCTTCTAATTTGAATAATCCTTTTTCATATTTTATAGTAGCATGATATCTTGAAATAGAAACATCTGGAATTCGAACATCGGATTCATGTCCTCTTCCTAATTTAAGATATTTTTTATCAGCAAAACTAATTAAGTGCACTCCTTTACTTGTTTGTCCTATAATATTATCTAACACTATTAAAGGGGTTTTCAAATTTGGAATTTTTACTAGTTGTACTAATTCATCATTTTGTTTTATACTTTTCGGATATTTCGATTTACATAACTCACAGCATATATCCTTTATAAAAACTGAACCTGAAAACAGTTGATCATTTAAATTCAATCGTCCATTTATCCATTTTCTTAAACACATCAAATGAGCATATTTAATAGATCCTTTACAATCACATGGACATATTAATGGATCATTTTCTTGATTACCTTCTATTAAACATATTCTACATTGTATATTCGAAGAGTCTAATATTGCTTCACATTTTTTGGATGGACAATCATCTAATTTTAATGAATTTAACGTATCAACTGATTCAATGAATTGCCTTACTTTTAGACGAAATCTTCCTAATTTTATAATATCATTTTCGTGTAACGCATAAAATTTCTCAGGTAAATCCTTCACAATGATCCAAAGCTTTTTTACGTTGTACTGATTACTTAGGGAATGTTCAGCCGGTGATATCACATATTTATCTTTAATAATGAAAAGAAGTAAAAAATATAATAAAATGAAATATAATAAAATGAAATATGTTAAAATGAAATATGTTAAAATGAAATATAGTAAAATGAAATATAGTAAAATGAAATATAGTAAAATGAAATATGTTAAAATGAAATATAGTAAAATGAAATTAAAAATTCATAAAAAAAAAATATGCGCCATTAAATACAAAATGTCATTGCGTGAAAATTTTGTATTTTAAAATAACACAAAAAAGCAATTTATGTAGATATAAAAAATATATATATACTTGTTTCGTTTAATTTTTTTCTTTGCAATAAACGCCCCTCATTTAATTAGAGGTCACATGGACACGGACTTGTATATATGGATATACATAAGCGCATATATATATATATATATATAGGATGATAAATAAATCACTGCGTACGTTGTTTATTATATTATTATTATTATTTTGCTGTTGTTGTTCCCTTTCACGTCAGCAAAAATTTGCATTCACATGTAATTATTATGATTTGTACATGTGAAATACATAAAAAATATAATTAATTAAAATGTACAATTTGTTCGTAACTTCTTCTTGTTACCTTCTTCTGGTCGTACTGATAAAAGATAATCTTGTGCTGTATTAGGCAAGCACTGTGGATTATCAGCTACACACGAAACTTGTGCTTTTGAGCGAAAAAGCTTTATAGGAGTAGAAATTAAAAAACTTTTTTTATTTACTTGTTGAGCTTCATAATCAAATAGATCATGGCTATCACGCGTCCATGTTTTGGTCTCAACTCTTAACCTAAAAAAAAAAAAAATTTACATTATTGTTTACTTTTATCTATTTATTTATATGTATATATATATATTTATATATGCACATATTGCATGCTCAGGTAAAAATCAAATTGTTGTCATTAAAGCATTCAATTCATATTCCATTTTATTCGTCTTTTTTTTTTTTTATTTTGTTCTATAAGACGAAAGAAGTGTAAAATGATAAGAAATAAACGCTCATTTTTTATGCATACATATGTACGTGTATACATATATATATATGTATATATGTGCACATTTAAATATCAAATATGGATGCTTTTTGGTTATATATATAGCTGAGAGTTTTAAACATTAATTACAATAAACTGTGTGTGTATTATAATACGTATATAAATATATTACATTTTCCCGTATATTTTAATGATTAGTTTTGAATTATCAAGATGACCAAAAAAAAAAAAAAAAAAAAAATTTCCTAAAGTTCCATATATAGAAAATAACTATTTCAAAAAATATACTCTTATTTCTATTTCTTTTTTGCTCGGTATGTTAGAATAATAATTACAACTTCTTCTAATTTAAGAAACTTTCATTCCTCATTCAATAAAAAATGATGCGATAAAAGTATCACTTAATTAAATACTCCTTCTCTTCCCCCTGATTTTATATTTTAAATATTGAAAAAAAAAAGAAAAAATAACTACTTAGTACAGTATATATCTTTATGTGCAAATGCTATTTTCCTTTACACGTTAATATAAATTCATCAATTAAAAAATAAAAAAAATAATATTTGTTTAAGTAAAATCATACTTAGACGCATAGTAATATAAACAAAAAAAAAAAAAAAAAAATGTTAAATGAAATAAAAAAGGTATATAAAGAATAAATGAAAGTGTACGTATTTCTACATATATTATATGTATGTATATATATATATATATATATATAAAAATAAAAATTTGTATTATATTCTGTGAACACAAAGCATTATGCAAATGGAATATACATATTATGCATCACGTGTTATGTGAATAAAGGAAAAAATCTTAAGAAAAGAAAAAAAATTGAAAAAAAAAATAAATGCATAAACACATAATCAAGAACGAAATACGAAAAAACAGAAAGCATAAAAATAAAAAATAAAATAAATAAATAATTCTTATAATAATTCTGTGAAAATATTGCATTTATCTTATTGCATATGTCATGTTAAAAAAAAGAATATACTATTTTTAAATTTACATAAAAAGTATTTGTTACTTCAACTTAAAGTATTACGATTGTCACTATAATAACTTTTCACGTTTTTACAAATATGCTTCTTATTTTCTCTACTTAAACATGCAATTATGATTGAAATAAAATGTACATACTTATATGTATATGTATGTATGTATTCTTATATATATATATATCATGTTACTAAAAATAGCATACAAATAATACAAAAATGTATGTAAATTACTTAACTATATATAAATAAAATAAAAAAATATGAAAAAATAATAGAAGTTTTGCATAATATGTAAACGTACCAAAATTAACAAAAATAATATATATAAATAAGACGCACCCCTCTAAATTGTGGAAAACAAAGATAAAAAAAAAAAGGCGAACAGAATAATAGTAATATTATATATATATATAAATATTTAAGTACTTATTTACGGGTACACCCTATTAAATGTGCCTTCACACTAGTTTCTAATTATAATTAATAGTAATTATAGATGTTTTAAATGAAAGTGCATAAAAGAAAAAAAGAAAGAAAAAATAATATATACATCCATATACATATATATGTATATATTATATATATATATATATATAAATGTACGATGCAAAATTTAAAATAAACAATTAAAAATGTACTGAATTATTCTGAATTACATTTTACTACGTGGAACTAAACAGTACGAAATAAACTTTTTACTTTCTACATAGTGTTAAAATGTATATCTTTGTATAATTACAGACAGGTAATTTAACAATTTGGTACATATTTTTCCTTTTACGCAATTAACTTCTATTTTTAAAAGAAAAAAAAAAAATATTATATATATATATATATATATATATATACTCAGTTTAAAAACATATATGTACGTAAATACATACGTACATGTGTATTTATATAATTATGTATAAAACTTTACAGTATTTTATTATTTTACGCTCTTAACGCAACATGAATGATTCGCTAATTTACCTAATATGCAACTCTAAATTAACGTACTAGTGTTATAAATTTTTTCAGTGTGTTTATAACTATTAATATCTAAAAAATATAAATTTTCAAAGTTACGTTTCATATAACAAATTAAGGTGTATGCAAATGTTATAATGTATATATGCATTAATATTTTCAATTTTATATAATCCATCAATTATATGTAAATAGGAGTATATGTATATATACATAAAGGACATCTTCATATTTTTTCTTTCCTATATAAATGTTAATATTTTTGCCTACCTAACACTTTAGATTTTTATTTATTATTTTATTTTTTTTATTGTTTTTGTTTTTATTTTAGTTTTTGTTTTTCTTTTCCCCACTATTTTAATTATTAAAGTTTTTGTTTTTTTTTTTAAATTAATTATATTATTTCTTTTGTTTTACGCCATCTTTATGCACGCACTTGTGTAATTTCATAAAAATTTTGTTTATTGCAATTACTCTCTATATAGTTAAAAAGAAAAATATATGTGTGTAATTAAATTGCAAAAGTGAAAATTTTCGTAATTTTTTTTTTTTTTTTTTTGTAAATAATTTAATATATAGAAAATAAATATGTAATATTTTTTTAGAAAAAAAAAAGAATTAAATTAATACACACGTTATTGCTTATTTGCAAATGGCAAATGCGTGTTTTTTTAACACATTTTATTTATTAACATAAATATAATTTAAAAAAAAAAATAAATAAACAGAATATGAAGGTGCAGAAGTCTTATGTTTAAAATTTAAAATAAAAAATGGAATAGAATAATTTTTCATATTTTTTGTAGAAATCACTTGTAGATTTTGTTTTTTTTATTTTTTTTATTTTCTTTATTGCCTTCTAATAATTTTTATTAGACGTCCAAGATGCATACATTTAGCAAATGCAGCAATTTATAAACAGAAAATATTATTTACGAAATCGTTTTTTTCCCTCGTTTTTTGTTATAGAAATATGGGAAAAGGTATGTTAAAAGGAAAATGTGTATATATTTGTGTAAATATATACATGTACCATATATATACACATTATAAGTAAAAATTGTGTCAATTTTTATTATTGCAAAAATTGTCCAAATTATTTACAAAGTTAAAATGTTAAAAAAAATTGTAAAATTAATACAAAAATAACTATTTTTAAAATATTTCTACACAGTTCTCCACTAGTATTAACCTAGTACATAGTACTTTATGTTTTTTCTATTTTTGCTTTATAACTATTTTTCAGCGTCTTCTATTAAATGAATTTTGAAGAAAGTTTCACTTATAAGAAATTTTTTCATTGTTGCATTGTGTTTTTTTGTGATTTTTTTTTCTTTTTTCTTTTCTTTTTTTTTTTGTTTTATTATATATATATAATATATATATATATTTATTTATTTATTTATAACACACTTTAATAAAGTATAAATGTTAATTACCACCTTTTACTACTACTTTTCCTTAAGTGAAAATTTTGCATAAATTTAACTTTATACAAAAAAGTTACGAAAAATTCCATAAAAATATAAGTTTCACAGAAAAAGTAAATTTTTATATTTTTTGTAATTTATATAATTAGAAGCTGTAAAATATAGTAAGTTTAACACACCAATTTTTTAGCTTTCGTTATTATAAAGTAAATCCACTTTCTCTTTTACAGAATTATGTTTTCATATAAAAATTAAAAAGGATGGAAAAAAAAAAAAATAATAAATTACCATATAACTAGCAGCTAAAAATAAATGATATGCTTTTCTGCTCTGTATTGTAAATATGTAAGTATGTGTGACAAAGAAATTATACTGGTGACATTTTATATTTATTGAGCTTACTACTAAAGGGTAAAAAGAAATAGAAAAGAGTGTAAAGATTGTTCCCAGGTATTAATACGTTTATGTAGATAGTGGCTTGCTTTATATGCCCTATTATATCCAAGATCATCTACAACTATGTTTACGGCTATTTGTATTGCTCGCACCGTTTGTCAGCTTCAATCCTCAAAAAATGATTTCATGTGAATTTAAATTGTATACAATAGATTGAAAAAGTAGCTATAATATTACAAAAATAAGAATAAATATGTCTCATATTTGAAAATTCTTATTAATTTGCACTACAATAATTTCTAAAAATGTGGTAGCACAATAATGGAAAACGGGCTAATTCGTTACAATAATATATATCATATAGTGTACATATATATATTGTGCACGTATTTTTACATTTTCCCAAATTCGTCTATATGCATAAGTTTCCAAAAATAAAAAAACTGCTTTTCTTTTTTTAAAATTACTCTTCATATGAATAATTATGCATATATGCTATTTCTAGTAAGTGAAACACCGTTTTCTATTTTTGTTCAATAACGTTCCTTGTTTTAATTTTTAATTTTTTTTTTTTTTATGTATACTTAAAAGGAGACAAAAAGTTAATCGTTTTATTAATATAAACGAAATTGATATGTTTTTACAATTTATTATTGAAGACATGTCGTAAAAAAGATTTTTTTAATAAAAAATTGTAATAATTCTTTTGTTTAAAAATATATACACAAGCAGCAATCTCTTTTTTTTTTTTTTTCTTTTGAATTAACTGATTTATATAAGATTTTTATTTTATTAAAGCTTTTAATTATAAATAGAAGAAAGTCTTTTACATTGAGAATCAGAAAATGCGCTTAGAATAAATTAAAAGACAAAAACGTAGATAAATATATAAAAAGCTTGCTACGAATTATATATGAACTTAACAATGAATGCGCAACAATGAATCAATTTATTAAAATAAGGATGAGTAAATAGCAATACATGCACAAGTGTCCGAATATATATAGAAGTACACATATTTTTACATATACAATTAAATAATTAAAAAAACAAATCAAAAAAATTAAAGATGGTGCAAATTTTTTAATACTTTTTCTCTAATTAATCAGCATGATCAATGCTCATCATTTAAATGTAACTTCAACTTTATTTAAAAAAAAAAAAAATTGATAACGATATATGGTGTGAATTTAATTCACCATTAACTGTTTAAGGCACAAATGCATTAATCTTATTCATACATGGATTCCTGTAAAAAGAATCAAATCGTGTTTTTCACACAGTAGCCATTCACAGAATGGGTTCATGTACACATACATACATAAACACGTACATATTTTACATTTATAAAAAAAAAAAAAAAATAATAATAATTTATATTTTTTTTCATCTTATAAATTTTCAGCTAATTAAAAATATTACTCTTTGACATGGTAATATTTGTGTTTCCGCTGATGTTATGAAATTTGTTTTATATTAAACTGGAGCAGGTTAAACATGTTCCCAAGACATTAGTAACTTAATTTGCAAATTTTCATATTTTCTAATTTACAAATTTGCAAATTTTCATATTTTCAAAATTTCGAATTAACAAATTTTTAAATATTTGCATCATAACCACATGATAACTAAAAAATTGGAAAACAGCTAAAAGCAGCTCAAAACAACTTACACAAAAATAATTTTCGCATTACATCCCTTCAAATACATTTTATTTGTTTGAAATAATGAATTCCGAACTTTCGGGTGTAACTGAATTTGTATTATAATTATTTTTAATTAGTTGGAGCAACTAGCACTTGCAATTCATGAGCTTACACATGTAATAAAATTAATCTCACCAATCGTGTAAATAGTTTCGAATGTGTAACAAATAAGTATTAGATATGTATCAAACGATATCAGATATGTATCAAACGATATCAGATATGTATCAAATAACTATCAGATGTGTACCAAATGATATCAGATATGTATCAAATAACTATCAGATGTGTACCAAATGCTAATCAGATATGTGCGCAGGGAGAGGTATTAATTACGTTTCTGTAGATTAAAAGAAAATGAAGCACTAACCCTTTAGAGCATTATCAAGGATATGTCTTCTAATACTTAATTTACCTTTTAATCTGAACCTCATTTTTTTTTTTTTTTTTTTTGGGGTCATATATAATTTTTTATCAATGTTTTATTTATTTTTGCTATTGCAGTTGTTTATTTCCTTTTGACGATTCATGTTACTAGAATTATTTAAATTGTCTGTATTGCTACTGTTTCCGAAATAGTGAATACTATTTAAATTACTAAGGCCATTACTACTGCAAAAATTGTGTCCATTATTCTCGAAATTTGAAACACCAAAAATAGCATTGCTTACATTATTAAATGTGTTATCATGATCACTTATATTAAAACTAGAAATAGTGTTAGGATAGTATACACCAGTGTTTGGATCGTTTACATTACTACTTTCACCTGGACAAAAGTTCAACATTTCACATGTTTTCATTTCTTTCATATCTTGGTTGAAGGAAATGTGGCAATTATTCATTTTTCCAAAATACAAACTGGAGTTATTTTCTGCATTTGTGCTACTACTGTTCAGGTTAGTAATAGTGCTACCTAACATATCTTTAGCTAAACTTTCATTTGATATACTATATAAATATGAATCATTAATGCTGTTACCCAATTTATCATTGTTGTTTAGGAAAAAGGGAATATTCTGTTTATTATTTGTGGGGTTTAAATTTAATGTACTATTATCAGCAAATGTCACATCAGAATTATTTAAGATATCATTCCATAATTCGTAACTATCATCCTGAACACTTACAGAATTTTTTTTATTCATAAAAAAGTTATTGTTTGAATTTTCATTTTCACACTTATATTTTCCTAGTAACAAATTTAATTGGTCACATTTTATCATTAACGGTTTATTGTTTTTTAATTGATTCTTCAACACATTTTTATAAAAAATATCTTTTTTTGATAATATACTTAAAATATTTTTCACAGTATTATTATTATTAATATTACTGCTAAGAACTGAATTATTTTCACATTTATAATAGGGAAAACTATTAGCAGTGTAATAATAATAATTATTATTATTTCCTTCAAAAGGAATAATTGACAACTCATTGGAATAATTTTTACCTACTTCTGATTCATTTTTTAACAATAATTCTTCTGATGTGAATGCATTGTTATTCAGACTTTCCCCATTCGTATTGATGGAATTGTTCACGATTTGTTCATTAATTTCATGTGAGGCAAAGACATTTCCACTATTTAATAAAATATGTGGCAAGGAATAATTTTTTGGAGTTTCGCTTAATTTTTTTTTTTGTTGTTTTCTTGTTATATCATCAAAATTTATTTCTAATTTTCTTTTGTTTCTTTGCGGACATAAGTCATTTATAAATTGTTTGTTATCATATATAGGTAACTTCTTATCTTTCGATGTGGTAACGTTGCTTCTCTTATTCGAAGACAGTCCACAAACACTGCTTAACGATTCAACATCATTGAATGTTCTAAAATTTTCAAAATTTCTTTTTGTATTTCTTTTCAAATTTTTGCTATTAACTACATTTTCACTTTCGTCATCTTTTATATTCATTATTTTCCTAATTTTTTTTTTTTCTTCAGTTAAAGTTTGCATTAGCATGAATGTATATACATGTATGCACATACATATGCCCATTCATGTACATATATAATACTTGCATATGGTTTAACGTGAATATATACCACATACGATCATGTGTTCCATATACAAGTATAAATTTAAAAGCATAAATTTTCAATTTTTTGACTATGTTCTACGTCATTATGTTTTTTTAATGTTAAAAAAGTTCTGCAAGAGAGTTTTGACTCTATATGCAATTACGAATGGGTATTATAAATGCATAGCATGCGCATTAAGCATTTATATGCAAATATATATATATATATATATATATGTACATATTATATATATAGAAATGTATATTTGTTTGTATATATTTGCTTGTATATATTTGTTTGTATATATTTGTTTGTATATATTTGTATGTATATATTTGTATGTATATATTTGTATGCATATATTTGTATGTATATATTTGTATGTATAAAATTTGCATGCATATATTTGCATATATACTACATAAGTATTTATATATTCATATTAATTTTTTTGTATGTATATATTTAAATGTATACATATAACTATATATACATGTGCATATCATTAAATATGGACGCTTTTTTCCTTAGCAACAATATCTGCAATGCATGCATTGTTGAAAATTTGTTTTGTTTTCATTTAGCTCAGACGAAGAAAAAATTAAATAAAACAAAGTAAATATACAGATAAAAATCAAATAAAAATAAATAATATAAATGTAAAAATAAATTAATTATAAAAATAAAGTAAAATAAATGTAAAAATAAAGTAAAATAAATGTAAAATTAAAGTAAAATAAATGTAAAATTAAAGTAAAATAAATGTAAAATTAAAGTAAAATAAATGTAAAATTAAAGTAAAATAAATGTAAAATTAAAGTAAAATAAATGTAAAATTAAAGTAAAATAAATGTAAAATTAAAGTAAAATAAATGTAAAAATATTCTAAAATAAATGAAAAAATAAAGTAAAATAAAAGTAAAATTTTTACTTTAACGTAAAATCTATTTAATACCTATTAATTTACACCAAAAAAAAAAATTAAAAAACATAATAATATATACATTTATGCATTTTAAAACCAATTTTTCATGTTAATATTTTCATGAGATTTAACGCAAAAGCATATATATATATATAATATTTTTTTTTTTATCAGAAAATACGCCAAAACAGTGGCCTTATTTTTCTGGGTTATATGCACTTTATTCTGGTCACTGATATTATAGTCATTGACGTTATGGTTTCGTTGTTTTTCACTGTTCATAAAAATCGTACTTACGAAAAAGGAGCATAACATGCATATATATATATATATATATATCAGGAGTAAATAATATATGAAATAACTTCATTATGGAAGAACGGAACTGTTGATTGCGAAAAAGTTTTTGCGTATCTTGACTTTGTCCCTATCGCATGATAATAATTCTCATTATGAAGGGGAACACGTAAAAATTATCGGCTGGCCGTCCTTTGGGTTTACTAAATATTTATATATCTGTGTACGGGGTATTACAATATAGTATATTTTATTTTTTCATAACAGCAAAATATTAGAGTTTAACTGCACTTTGCTGTAATGAATACAAAAAAAATAAATATTAAGGTACGCAACACAATGTACATTCTATTTCTAAAAGATTAAGAAAAAAATATTTGGCTGAATATAAATGTTTATTTAGGCATTTAAACTTACTCATAACATTTCTTGTTATTTATGATAAAAAAAAAAAAAGTCCTTACATGGGTTATCTATTTTGCTTCAATGGAAGACGTACATTTTCGATATGTATGATTGTACATAACAAAGTTTAACCATAATACAGGTCGTAGTATATAAAAAAAAAACATTACAGTTTTTGCTGTATTTAAATATGGAATAGTAATAGGAAGGTTATAAATTCCCTTGTTCTAATTATATATATATATATATATATTAATGCATTGCCCCTATGTGCTACTAGCGTAGGAGCTGTCAGACGGGAGAAAGTTTAAATCATCATGAAAACTCTTAAACGGAATTTCATATAATTTGTTGCCAACCCGAACACAAATACGACTAACGTAAATGTAAAAAACATCGTTATTACTTGCTGAATGCACATCAGTAGAGGTACGCACCTCAGACTTGGTATGCTTCTCGGAGTTATATTCTTCTATTATTTCGCTTATATCTGGCCAGAAGCTTCCTTTTGTATTTAATTTGTTTTTTTCTAAGATAAATTCCAAGTTAACATCAGTATATGCTAATGATATATGACACATCCTTTTTGCATAATTGTTAGATAATCCGAATTTCTCTAATACTCCATTTATTTTATTTATTAAAGAGTTTAAGTGCAGTTCTTGTTGATCCCACTTCACAGAATAGCAGCAAAAATATTTCGTGTGTTTTTGGCTTTTATATAAGTCAACGCTATCCTTAAAAAATAGGTGAAAACTTTAGGTAAAATGTAGAGGGCATATTAATGCATAGATGTGGGTATACAAACATAAGCATGTAAATACATGTATATATGTAATGCATACACATGAATAATCATTCAAACGTTCCCAATAACGGTGCTGACAAATGGGGAAAAAAAAAGCACAGTCGTGCACAATTGCACATATATGTACACAGGCATACACCCATACACTCACACAATAATACAATAACAGAAATATTAAATTGACGCTTGTTCGATTGCTTATATTCCAATTATTACCAGCTCTGATTTTGCAACTCTTCCTTTATTTTCTCTATAAACGGCACAATCATATGTTTTTTTATATGCACAGAACCTGCTATAGTTATATGTAAAGGTTCGTTAAAATCTGTTTCCTCCAGTCCATTCTGTTTGTTTTTTCCTAGATTTAAATTATCTAGCTGGTAAAAAACATGCTTTGATATTTCTTCTTTATTTAAGCTATTATTTTTACCGTTATAAAAATTTGCATTCTTCCTCTTATCATTACATAAGCTAAATTGCTTTTCTACTAGTTTGCACAAAACCTCATAACAGAGCTCGCATTTTTTTTTGACACTTTTGTTACATTTCACTGCAGGTGGGAGAAGCGTGTATAAAAATATATATATATATGTATGCATGTATATATAAGCCCGCGTAAAAACCAGTTCTTACAAACTCATTTCCCTAATTTCATTTAACCTACCTGGGATGTATATATAAGAACTGAAGTTGCCCTTATTCAGCATTTTTTTTTTCTTTTTTTTTGGCCTAACATATGTTTTAAGTCACGCATAAATTTTGTACTCCTTTATGTTTACCAGAAAAAAGCAAGGCCTCGTAAATGATAAGAAAAACTGTGGGAAAGTTAAGAAAAAATGCACGAAATATAAAAAGCCAATTAGAAAAAAATGGCAAAAAAATAAATATGGTGACCTCTCCACAAATATTTGTTCTGCATGTATCAGCATGTATGTATTATATATATATATGTGAGTTTCACTGGGGTATAATACATGTATTCCTTTGTTTTTGCCAATGTACCCATGCCTATATGCATGTATATGTGCTTGTATTCATGCATACACACGTACAGCATACATACTTAAGTGAATACATACACTTATACATGTATGCAAATATGCAAATATGCAAATATACAAATATGCAAATAAGCAAATAAGCAGATATTTAGATGTGACAATGTACAAATATTCAGATATTCAAAAATTAAAATACGTATCCTGGAGAACTGCCTAAAAAGTGCAAATATGAACGCTTAACCGATGAGTAGATCGGTAAAAAATTTAATGTTCCAAAATATATTGTTTCTTTTTAAAATAGTTGTTAAGGTTAATTACAATATCTGTCCCGCTTTGTATGTTTTTCATCCCTCCAGTATATGTTCTTTTGGTAAAATATATATCCCGTTATATT
The DNA here is from genome assembly GCF_900090045.1 of Plasmodium malariae. Lineage (NCBI taxonomy): Eukaryota > Apicomplexa > Aconoidasida > Haemosporida > Plasmodiidae > Plasmodium > Plasmodium malariae. The sequence continues at coordinate 511,344 of NC_041786.1, read as the reverse complement.
TCATAAGTATGTATTTTTGCGTTTTATTATTTTTCACACATGTACTTTTTTCCATTTCTGCAATATTAAAAAGTGGTAACATAATAGTTTATGCAAAATCTGAACGTCGTTCTTATTACACTAGATATAAAATACTATATATAAAGGACTTTTTAAAAAAAAAAAAATATCTTAAATATAAAAATAACAAGATAGAATGTAAAAAATGTCACGTGTGGAGGTTGAAATTGGGTCGAAATTTAGATCTAAGTAAACGAATGGATAATGATAAGAAGTACATGCGGAGGAATACTGTTAGTAAATGTTATGTAGCATCTGGAATCCCCGAGGACGAGTGGTCAGGAGATAGTGATAATGGGGAAGATAATGTGGTCGATAATAGAGATGGTGTAAACGATAACAGGAGTTGGGAAGACAATCCAGAGAGCATCAAATTTTGTAATAAAGACTATAGCACTGCTAGCGGTAGCAATAGCGGTAGTGATAACAGTAGCAGTAACAATAGCAGTAGTGATAGCAGTGGCAGTAACAATAGCAGTAGTGATAACAGTAGCAGTAACAATAGCAGTAGTGATAGCAGTGGCAGTAACAATAGCAGTAGTGATAACAGTAGCAGTAACAATAGCAGTGATAGAGCAGTAACAATAGCAGTAGTGATAACAGTAGCAGTAACAATAGCAGTAGTGATAGCAGTGGCAGTAACAATAGCAGTAGTGATAACAGTAGCCGCAGCGATGGCAGAAGGCCAGCTATGGAATTACAAAGACCTAAGGTGGGAAACAAGATGCCAGAAAAAAAACCCGACTGGTTTCACGTTCCTGCACCAACAGGTACAAAATATAACAAATTAAAAAATGATTTAAAGAAATTAAAATTGCATACGGTTTGTGAAGAAGCTCAATGTCCCAACATAGGTGAATGTTGGAATATAGGAACAGCTACCATTATGCTGTTAGGTGATACATGTACAAGAGGATGTAAATTTTGTTCAGTGAAGACATCATCAAAACCTTTACCCCCAGATGTTAATGAACCTTTTAACACAGCTAAGGCTGTATGCGAATGGAATATGAACTATATTGTTTTAACCTCAGTTGACAGAGATGATTTAGCAGATGGAGGGGCAAACCATTTTGCAAAAACTGTTGAATTAATTAAATTTTCAAGACCAGATATTTTGATTGAATGCTTAGTATCTGACTTTCAAGGAAACATTGATTCAGTTAAGAGACTAGCTTTAAGTGGAATGGATGTATATGCACATAACATTGAAACGGTTAAGCGATTGCAGAAATATGTGCGAGACAGGAGAGCAAATTATGAACAATCCTTATTCGTTTTGAAAAAAGCTAAAGAAATAAACCCTAAATTGTATACAAAAACAAGCATAATGTTAGGCTTAGGAGAAACAAAAGAAGAAGTACTCGAAGCTATGCATCATGTAAGAGATAACGACATTGATGTTATAACATTCGGTCAATACTTAAGACCAACCAAAAATCATTTAAATGTTGTAGAATATATTTCTCCTCAATCATTTGATTATTACAAAGAAGAGGGGCTAAAAATGGGCTTCAAATATATTGCTAGCGGACCGCTAGTCAGGTCTTCCTACAAAGCAGGCGAGTATTTCATGAAAAATCTCGTTGAGCAAAGTAAGAACAATTTAGAGAGTAACACTTTGAAATTGCAAGGTGCTAAATGAATCAAGATAGTAAAAAAAAAAGGAAATTTTAAAATTTATTTACGTAAAAGTTGAAGTTATATTATGACAAAAAAGAAAAATGGGCACAAATATGAACGTGGGTATTGTGCAAAAATATATATAAAGGTATATGCATACGTATATGCATACTTATATACACACGTATATGCACATGCATGCAAAGGTAAGCACATTTATTTATATTCATTTGTACTTTCCAACATTTGTTAATGGTCGTTTATGTTCATCCCTAAGGGGGGTTACCACTTTTTAAGCCTGAACTTTGCCTAACGAGAACTTGCACGCGGTTTGGAAAATAACTTTCGCACATTTTGGATATATAATGGCGCCCATTTGTCGTTTGCAGCTTTTCGAAAAGACGAAAAAAAAAAAAAAAAAAAAGTATCTGACACATTTAACACACGACTCAACATATCATGTAGTGACACAAAAAAAAGTTCACCACTCAACAAATTCCTGAATAACAATGGATTTCTCTGCAACATGTTTTATATCCGGTCTCCTCAACAAAATAAGCTTAATTTTTTTTAACGAAATTTTTGAATTTTTGGTCTCGTCTTTTTCCTCTTCAAGGTTTTCATTAGTAGAATTCATGTCATCACTAGAGTCTTCCTTCAACAAAGCACTGGTAAATTTAGTAACAAGACCTAACCAATTGTTCTTATTATTCAACAGTATATAATTGTTTTTAATTTCGTTAATTTTTGTTTTAAGGTTATCTATATCATCAGTCAGTAACTTTACAATTTCTTGTAACGAGGGCATTATATAGATGTCGTTCCTAGCATTTAGGTCTTGAACGTATTGTAAAATTAACAAAGAATTACTAATAAATGTGTTGAACAAACTTTCATCATGTAAAAAGGAAGTATTCTGATTCATGAGGAAATTCAAAATAGTGTAATCCAACTTGCGCAAAATTTTATTACACATATTTATGAAAATGTAATAAGGTAGACATTTTTTAATCTTATATACATTATTTAGTATATACTCATGAAATGCATTATTGACAGAAAATAAATTATATATACGTATAGATATGAAATGATAAAAGGCATCTAAAAAGTTGTGTAACATTTTTTTTTCTAAGGTATCAAAACTAGAAATCATATCTTTCATATAATCTCTAAATTGAAAATTGGTAAGAAATTTATTTATAGAAAAAAAAGATACATATAATAAACATGTCATTTCAGAATTTCCTATCAAATCATTTATACTGTTCCAGTGATTACGAAATTCGTCTTTTACAATTATTAATAATTTCTTTACAACGTTGTTAATATAATCTTCTATAAATTCTTTACTCTGTTGAAAGTATATTATCCTCTTTTCTATTTTTTTCAAAAGTTCAATAAATATATGGCAGTACTCATTTATGCAATCACCATCCTCTAAAATTATACTGTTCTTTAATTGTACACAGCAGTTGTTAGTCGACATATCTTTAAGAATGTCTGTGAGAAATTCGTTTTCTAGTGATATGAAGAAATCCCTTACATATACACCACTTTTTATTTCATCTGTGTTACACGTTTTTGATGTAAGAAGGTCTCTTATTCGTTGTTCATTATTTGTATTATCCTCTATGTCGTTGCTGTCCTTGTGGTCATTATGCTCATTGTAGTCATTATACTCCTTGTTTTCCTCCTGATGTGAAGACTTCTCCTCATAGGTCAAATGAATAAATGTGTTGTTAAAAAAGTCGTTCAGTAAATATTTACAATTAATACTATCATATAAAGACCATTTATCGTATATCATAATAATATGATGCATGAAATTTAAAAATAATTTTTTTACATCCTCTTTGTCCTCTTCTGAATAATACATATGAACAAAATATGAAATCCTACTCAAAATGTACAATCTGCATTCAGATATAATGCAGTAATTAAGTCTATCCAATAATTGCTCACAATTCGTTATTAAGTAAAAGTACTCTTCCTTCTCTTCATTATTCATGTTATTATATGTTTCATAATATGTCTTATAATCTAACTTAAACTCTTCTTCCTTCTCTATACCATATAAATCATCTTCTTCATTTCCCAATATCATATTTTCTAATTTCTTTTCCATGCTGCTCTCTCCGATCCTGTCTTTTCCTCCCCATGGCATACTATCCGAACTGGGTAAACTAATGTTCGCCTGACTGTTATGTGGCATATATATATTACTACTACTACCAATTCTACTACTGTTGTAACCCGTCTGATCGCTATCCTTCGCCTTAACGTTTTTGTACTTGTTATTATATAAAATCATATCCTGCAGTGCGCGATGCAATATCATATTGTCTTGTAGATCTTCCTTGTTAACACACCTCATAAGCATTTTTATAATTGAACCACTTATAATGGATTGGTAGAATAAATATTTAAGCCCCCATTCAGGCTTATCAAATTTTAATAACGGACTCTTATCATCTTGAAAAAAGGATCTAAAAAATTTAATTATACTACTAGCAAGCTCATCAATATACACCACTGGAGAATTCTTTTTATGAAGAAAGAATTTCTTCGAATGTTTTTTTTCATCACGTATATGATTGTCAATTTTTTCAATTATATTCCAGCTTATCAAAATGCTGATGAACTCAGGACTTTCTTTCTTTATCAGCGAAATGTATGTGTTATCAAAAATAGTAGTATTTTTTATTTTTTCCTTGAATGCTTTTTCTTTATAGGACATACTACAGTTAAGCATATTTGTACCTCTATCCCTAGATAAACTATCTTTCCTGTTACTATGTAGATTAACTCCGTATCCAATACTATTTACATCTTTTAATCCAAAGTCTTCGTAATCTAAATACGCGGAATATTCATCATCACTACTGTGATCTATATTATTTGTTAATTCTTCCAACGCGTTTGTTGATACATGGGTTATATTATTTCCCCAATAAATACTAGACAATAATAACTCTGTTCTATTTAAATAATATTCTGACAACAGAGGAATAAAGAATTTAATTCCTTTTATAATTTGTTCTTTCATATTTTTTTTAAATACATGCAATACTTTTACAATATCTAATATGATGATAAGAGTTTCATCATATTTCCCACTAACAGCACATTTCTTGGCTTGTTCTAGTTTTATTAACGAATTTTTTAAACATATAATATATTCTTTTTGTTTTTTTAGTTTTTGTATATTTTTCATTTCTCTTATCATATATTCCGCTGCATTTATACAACCGTTCTCTTCTTCTATAATTTTAATACTAGCTAATTCCTTCTTTATAGCATGAATTGTACATAAATCATTTTTTACCCTTGTTAATTCCTTTTCCGATTCTACTTTTAACTTCTCCTTAATTTCATCAATTTCGTGTTTATTTTTTGATATATATGTATCAATAATATTATATATATCCTGTATGTTCATATTTTTTAATTTATCATGTTCTAGATATGTGCCTAGTAACAATATATTTTGTGCACAATATTTTAAACTTTTGTTCTCTTTTAAAATGCTCCCTATTCCGCCCTCTTTATTATTTATATGTATACCACTATTATCTAAATAAAAATCATTATGGAAAGGTTCATTTTCATCATTTGTTGTTCGGTCATTATTAGTATCATCGTAAGTAAGGTTTATACCAGTAGTTACATTATCATTTCTTTTCAACCTTTTTTTTAACAATTGCGATAAAATTTCCTTTATTTTCTCTTTTTTATTTTCCTCATCTACTACACTTAATTTCTCCTTATATGAAATTAAAGCATTTTTTAAAACCTGTTCTATATTTGTTTTCTTGCATCCATCATTTTCAATTTTTTGTTCTCTCTTTTCACTTAATTTATATTTACGATCAAAGTAGCTGGTTATAAACATTTCACCAATTTTTTCGCTTCACAATTTTTATGCTATCCGTTATATGGACATTTTCCGGAGAAAATGTACTAATTTATTCATATTTTATATGTACAACTTTTTCCTTCTTTTTTAAAAAAAAAAACCGGAACTTTATATATGTGCGGTGTCCGTTACATTCTATATATGCGAACGAAGTTAAAGCTACATTGCAAAGTATTTTTCTGTTTCACGATCTTATATTACAATGCAAACATGTTATATAAGTTATTATATGCATATATATTATGTAATTATACATCCATATTCATATTTTTCCCTGTTGAACTCTACTTGAAAAAAAAAAAAAAAACGTGTACTTTTTTTTTTTTTTTTAAAGCTACACGTTAAACATTTTAATTTATATATGCTTCGTTGCATACAAGCTATTATTTTGATTTCTTTTTATGGCTTACATTTTATATGTTTTTCCTATATGATAGTAACTTTTACGTTTTATATATCAAGCTTATGTACGTTATTAGAATATTTAAAGTACGGCTTTTACTTTTTGTTAGTATATTTAAAATAAGGCTCTTAATTATGTTATATATTTAAAGTAGGGCTTTTAATTTTTAACTTAAATTATGCTTGGTGAAATAAATGGCAATCAAAACTTAGTTAAACGAGGACATTATATTATATATATATATATGTATATGTATATGTATTTGTATTTGTAATTGTATTTGTATATATACTTATGTGTTATTTTTGTTTGTATCTACAAATTTCTTCTCTTTCATCATTCATCCTCTTTTCTTTTTATTTCTAAGAAAATTGAAAAATCCAAATTAATATGTACGATTCCTTTAAATCAGAAAATTGATTTGTTATCTTATAATAAATAAATGAAATAAATGTGATGGCACATTTCACGCATTTCGCATTTTTGTACTGCAAAATATGAATTATATGGTTAATGTATTTCTACGTTGTTTGGGAGTTGTGTTGTTTATATATCACTATTCATTACTTGTTAATACACATTTACACAAGCATTTGTGTTTCATTTTGTAATATGAAAATAAAGTTTTAGCAGGTCTTTCAAATTTATTCATTATTATTATTATTATATATTAATATTACATTATTGTCGTATTATTATTGCATTATTGCATTATTACATTATTATTGATTTATTGTATTATTATATTATAATGATTTTATTTATTTATTTTATTTTTTATTTTTTATTTTTCATTTTTATTTTTAATTTTTATTTTTATTTTTTGTCATTTAATTTTAAATTTTATACATTTCTATTTGTAGTTAATAAGCTCTAAATGTGAATTATTAATAGACGACTTATTTGTGCAGAAAATAAAACATATTTTGCCGAAATAACAGATATGTTATTTTATTTTATCTTTTTTATAACACATAAAATTATTTGGTATATTTTGTTTTATATAATTTTTAAGAAAATATGTCTAAATTTTGAAAATTTAATTAAAGAATTAAGCAAATAATTTATTTTATTTTCCTATATATCTATTATATATATATATATTTTTTTTTTTTTTATTTATTTATTTTAATGTATTTTATTAACAAATTTATAGTAGCACATTCTTATTTATATTGCATACACGAAAAATGATAGAAATACTGAGTTCTATATTTGTAGTATTTACATTTTTAATGGCAGCAATACTAGCACATGTGATTTCAGGCAAAAGAAAAGCCAAGTTAATCATTGGTGAAAAAAATTACCTGAACAACAAATATAAAATAAATTTAGATATGATAATAGAAAAAATGAAAAATAAGAATGTCATAAATATAGATGATATAAATGATGAGGAATTGCTAGCAATTTTATTCACAGCTAAGAAGTTTGAATCCATACTAAAGAATAATGAAAATTCTAGATATTTAGATAATAAAGTTTTTTGTAGTATATTTCTTGAACCTAGTACAAGAACTAGATGCTCCTTCGATTCTGCAATTTTAAGATTGGGTTCGAAAGTAATAAATATAACTGATATGAATTCTACATCTTTTTATAAAGGGGAAACTGTGCAAGATGCTTTTACGATTTTGTCAAAATATGTGGACGGTATAATCTATAGGGATCCATCAAATGTAAAAATAATAAAAAAATGTACATGTGTCTATATATATATATATATATATATATATATGTGTATATGTTTATATGTATTTCCAAAAAAATTAAGGAACACTTAGATATATAGTGTTTGTATACAACTGTTCGCACTTTCTTATTCCATTCTTTTATATCTTATTTTGAAATTATTATTATTTTATAATATCTGTTATCATTTTATTATTGACGTCCTACTGTTACGTTAATATTACCCTACTGCTACTTATTATTGGCGCTTTAATGTTACACACATTGATTCATCTTTCGCAAAACAATTTTTTTTTAACAGAATAATGTAGATCTTGCTGTTGCATCATCAAAGAAACCAATAATTAATGCAGGGAATGGAACAGGGGAACATCCAACTCAGTCACTTTTAGACTTTTATACAATATATAATTTTTTTCCATTTATTTTGGAAAGAGATAAAAACCAAAAAATTAATATTGCGTTTGTGGGTGATTTAAAAAATGGAAGAACTGTTCATTCACTTAGTAAATTACTTAGTAGATATAATGTTAACTTTAATTTTGTATCATGTAAATCTTTAGATATTCCTGAATATATAACGCATATTATAATCAATAATTTAAAAAGAAACAATTTTTATAATGAAAATTCTATAAAAAAATATGATAATTTGGAAAATGGTTTAAAAGATGCACACGTCATATATATGACAAGAATACAAAAAGAAAGGTTTTCTGATTTACAAGAATATAACAATTATAAAGATGCTTTCATTTTAGACAATAATGTTCTGAAGAACATAAGAGAAGATGCAAAGGTGGGTAACATATAAGTGTGTATATTCATTTCCTTATTTTAAAATAATTTTTCAACAACAGTAAAAATAATTTACATGATTTTTATTTAATATTTTCTACACACTCGCACCCGAAATTTTGGGCATATTTTGTTAAGTTTTATATTTGCGAAACTTTAAATTTTTTGTAATATACTTATTGGTTTTATATTCTTATTTAATTCTTTTTATAGATACTTCATCCGCTTCCAAGAGTTAACGAAATAAAAGTAGAAGTTGATGAAAATCCCAAAAGTGTGTATTTTTTACAGGCAGAGAATGGTTTATATGTACGAATGGCTCTGTTGTACCTTATCTTTTCATGAAATGGCTGTATAAAATATAAAAAAAAAAACACACACACACACACACATACATGAAAAAAAAAAAAAAAAAAAAAGCTAGCTAACTGGCTAGTTGGAGTTTTGATATTATTTTTTTTATTATTAAAAGTAATAATTTTTTATAAAATTCATATGAACTATTTTAATTTCTATTAATGTGACTTTTTTTTTATTTCACGAATCGCTTCTTGTGATTTTATATATGTAACTGAACTTATGTCTGTTTAGACGTGTTTTGAATTAATTGGCTATATTTTATTTACGATTAAGACTTGCTTTTAAAAAGAAAAATTCCTATTATTGTAAATACTGCAATTATTGTTAACAGCATAAAAATATTTTTATAATTTTTTGGAGCAAATATTTTATTACAGATGACAAAAGTTGTTTGAAAAAAAGGAAAATTCTTTTCATTTTACGCATTGTTATTTTTTTTAATATGTCTCAGTTTGTACATATATATATATATACATATGCGTATGTGTATGTGCATGTGAAAAATAATTTACCATTTATATTATTAAATTTTAAATTTGTGCTTTGCTTAATTCCATCAGTGACACGATATTTGGTTTTCATTTTATTCGGAAAAATGGAGAAAAATAGAAACATATTTTGAAAATTAATTTCGTTGTAACAGTTATACTAAAAAGTAAGCATGTATGATAATGCTATTATAATGATATTAAAAAATGTACTTCCTGCTACATTTTAATGTTAATTGTAATTCTATATTTAATTTTCATTTCTAAAAAAGGACGCTAATATATAGAAAACCCTGAAGATTTCTTCATAATTTATATCCTTTGTCTAGCAACATGATTGAACGGATAAACATATTATTTTAAAGAATTTTCCTTATTTATCTATTTATTTTTCTATCGTTACATTGTTGTGTAAAAAAAATTTTTGCAAATTAATATGTAGTAATTTTGAAAAAATGTTGATACACTGACAAAATATACTCACATTATTGTGTGAAATACACTCAAAAAATAAAGAAAAAGTTGAAATATATGAAAAATCAAAACAATCCCTTTTTTTTATATACATATATACATACATATACTTTCCTCGTACGAATAAATTATTCATAAGAATAAACAACGCCAATTGATATTTTATTTATGACTGTAAAATTTTTCATTTAGAGCTACGTTGTAAATTTGAGAGAAAAAGTATTTAGGGGTCGTATATTACCAGAACACTTTGTTCCATAATAAAATTATGAAAAAAGGTACTACAAATTTGAGAACACTTTAGATGTTTGTTACTCATATGTATATATATATATATATATATATATATATATTGTGTATAAAATTAAATATTTATACTACTCGCATTTTTAGTATGAATTTTGTTCTAATATTCTTACGGACGTTAGAAAGTGTTCATTATCGCTTGCTTATTAGAAATAGATCTTCCTACATACTTACAATCTGTAAGTAATACTTATGTAAACATATCCTTATTTTATATTTCTTATTTTCTCCTTTCCTTATTAGACACTGTTTTCATTGTAAAAGTGTTACTACTTTTAATCATTATTTATGAATAATTTTTATTTTTCTTCTTATTTGGCTTATATAAATATAGATATATGCGTATGTGATATATTAGTATTTCTCTTAATTGTATTCGTTTATACATAAAAAAAACTGCGTTATTTTTTAACGCTGTAAAAATATCAGGGAAAAAAAAAAAAAACAAAAAAAAACCTTAAAATAAAAAAAGTAAATTTTATCTCAAGGAAATATATTGTAATTTTTTGTTTTATATTATATTGGCTTTTATATGTATACATAAATATATATATACCCTCTCACAATGTTAATAACAAATGAATTTTCTATAACGTATAATTTTACATTATAAAATTTTTTTATGTATTTTATTTTATACTTATTTTTTCTTCGTATGTAAAAAAGTAAAAATCACATAAATGAGTACCTAATAAATAAATATCTATCTATGCATATTTTTTAAATATAAACATATACAATTACAGAGCAAATAATATATATATATATAAATGTATATGTATAATAATGCCTCATTTCAGTTAACACTCTTTTTGAATATACATACATTATATAAATATCCATTTTTTTATTGTGATGCTATTATATATAAACTTCTCTTTTTTTTATTTTATAACTTACATTATTGCACGAGTTATTTTATAAAAATTTTGTCTATTTCAATACTTTTTTTTTTAAATGAATATAGTTATATGTGAAAGTGTAAAAAACGAGAATATTTTATAGAAGTTTAATAAAGATTACATGTATTATGTATATATAATATATAGGTAAAGCAAATGTAAAAAATTTCTTAATTTTCCAATGAAAGCGAATATACAGAAGTTTAAAGAATAGAATTCATATTTCGTGTTAACATAAAAACTATTTGTAAATATATTTCATATTGAAATATAGTTTTTTAAAAAAAAAAAAAAAAAAATACTTCAGAAAATGTATAAAAAATTAATAATTCGTAATTAGAATATATATATTTTTTTTTTTTAAAAGGCTGCTTTTGTACTGTTAATTATTTAAAAAATGTTATTTATTAGAAATATGAAACCTAGTTAAAAACGTAGTTATATAATTAAATATGTCGTCTCAATTTTAATTCATGTATTATGCCATTTTGCAATTGTATATCTTTTGAAATTTGGAAAAAAGTCACATGTATGCGGCATATTAATACATACGCGTATACATATATATATATTTATATATTATACAACAAAAAAAAAAAAAAAAAAGTAAAAACAAAATAGCAACTTAACGAGAAAACGAAAAAGCCATGACAGTAGTAGCAGCAGAAGGCGGGAATTTCATAATGTATGTCCGTGTATGTATATAAGTTATATAAATTTATATACGAATGAATATGCATATAAACGTAAATAAATAAATATTTGTACACAATTAAAATGATAACAGATAGAAGTGATCAAATGGACATAGAATATTATGGTAAACTACACCACGTGAAAGTTATGGATGTAGCTACAATTAGAGATTATACACAAAATGGAATGAAATATTCCGTTGTTTCAAATACACAGAGTAATAAATATATTTGCTTGTATATAAATAATGAAAAAGATGTATGTAATAGAGAGGAGGTTTCTTCCCTCTTAAAAATGGGTACCAAATGTTTGCAAAATAATTCTAATATAAATGAATATTATGATTTTGGAATAATAAAGTTGCATAAAATAAATAATAAAAACTGTAAAAAAGTAAATAGTTATATTAAATGTGTTAGCAAAAAATTGTCAAGCTTCAGTAAGAATATAGAAAAAGTGAAATCCTGTAAAATTTTCCACAGTGATAATAATAAATATAACAAGTACTCGCACCTGCGTATTCATAGAATGAACCAACGAATAACCGCCTCAAAAAAGAGCAAGCTATGGAAGCAATATGGAAACACTGATAATAGGGATATAAGTAACATACTTAAACTGCTTAAGAGAAGAAAGAAAAAAAAAAAAAAAAGAAAAGAAAAAGAAAAGGAAAAGCTAGAGCAAAAGCAAGTGCAAAAGCAAAGACAAGAACAAATGCAAATAAGCGGTATTTCAATTAGTGAAATGATACAATTTCCAAACAAAAATGAACCCCAAAAAAATGCGCTTATAATAGGTAAAAAGCAAGTGAAGGACTTTCGCATATATAACATCATAAAGCCATTACAACATCATAAATGGGGTAAAAATGAGGATGTTCGTAAGTTAGTTAAACTAACAGATAGCATTAATGTAAGTAATAGACACAATAGTAACAGTAACAATAATGCCAACAACATAAGCAACAACCGCAAGAGTAATTGTAAGAGTAGCGAAATAGAGGCTCATTCGAATCACAAGGATGTGGAAAATATTTCCGCCCATGATGTAAACGTAAAATATGTAGTGTGCAAAAGAAAAAGGAAAATAGCAAAATTAAACGAACTGTTAGTAGAAGAAGAAAATGTAGAGAATAATATCAATGTAAAGAAGTATAATAATAATGATGATACATGTTGTCCTATCTATATCAAAAAAATAAGAGAAAATAACAGTAGCATATTTGCAAAACATAGAGGAGTTACTTTTTTTAAACAGGATTTTATTAATAATTTAAAAAAAGAACTAAAAAGACATATAAAAATTTATATACATAAGAAAATTTTAAATGGAAAAAACGTTACAAGCTATAAAGATAAAAAAAATAATAATGCACGTTTACATACTATTATGAGACGTATAAATGGTGGTTACATTCAACATAACCCTGTTCTTTTTTTTAATAGTTATGAATTTGAAAATATGAGCAATATTTATTACTCCTACTTGTCTATTTTATTTAAAAAATTTGTAAATTATTATCTATTTGCATGCAAATGGAAATGCATAAAAGGTTATGGAGAAAAAGATTTTTTAAAAAAAATTATTTACAGTAGCAATATGCGTTATTTCTTTATGTTATATGGTTTTATTGCTATTAATAAATTCTATAATGAATACGCTAGAATATATTACCTCATGTGTTTGAAGCGAGATGTAAATATTTGCCTAATTCGAAACGGAAGAGGTAGTATAAAGTGGGGCCAGGACGATGCAAAGGGTAATATTGTTAGTATTAGTACTTCAAGGTTTTCTAAACTTAGTGAGCAGAAAGATGGTAGTGATCATGGCGACAATGAATACAATAATTACGACGTGAGTTGCATGAACAGAATTACTGTAGACAAAAGATTTATTTTAATGGGAGAATGCACTGACCGTATTACAAATAAAAGAAAAGTCACTCCTTTTTATACAAATGGTGAGAAAGAGGAAATAAGGAGGCGTGGGAATAAATATATTAACAAGAGAAGCGACAACATATTAGAACATGTTAAGGATCATATTAATTTTGATGATGCATATTATGGTAATGGGAAGAAAATAACTACAAGGGATTGTATTTGTAGGTTAAGTGGAAATAATTGGAGACACTTCAGTGGAAGTAACTACACAAATAATGATAGTAACTGTAACAATGAGAACGGAAATCAAAGAGAAAGTAGCGAATGTGAGAATAACGGTAATGGAAGTTATAACAATAGTGAAAATAGTAACAGGCATAGTAGCAGCGGTGGTAGGAATTGTAATAACAGAAGTAATAGTAGTAGTGGCGATAACAATGATGAAAACAATGGAGGACAGGGGAGTGGAGGCAGAGGAAGTGGGGATAGAGGTAATGGAGACAGAGGTAATGGGGAGAGAGGAAATGGGGACAAAAATAATGATGGAGATAAGAACAATAAGGAGAATAAAAGTAGCAGTAGCAACAATAGTAATGACAATGAAAACGAAAATGATACTAAGAATGGGGATCAAAATGGTAGTAAGAATGAGAGCCAAAATGGCAGTACGAATGGGGATCAAAATGATAGTAAGAATGAAAACCAAAATGGCAGTACGAATGGGGACCAAAATGGCAATACGAATGAGAGACAAAATGGCAATACGAATGAGAGACAAAATGGCAGTACGCATGAGGGTCAAAATGGCATTACGAATGAGGGTCAAAATTGTGTGGATAAGGAAAATAAACAGGGGAACAATAATATGAGTATTCAGAAGAACGAGCACGAAAATTATTACAAATTAATAAGGGAAATTGAATTTTTAGAAAAAAATGAGAACATGAAGGAATGTTTGAATAAAGAAAAAAACGAAGGCACAGATACTTTTTTATATGGAGATACAAAAGAAAGGAAGTTAATGAATGCGGAAAATTTTATTGTGAGACAAGAGAAGGGCAATGTGGAAAATGAAGAGGAAGAGTCCAGTGTAGAAGTAAACACACTATTAAATAAGGAAACTCCCTTTTTAGACATAAATCAAATAATTATACATACATCGTCAAATTGTGTTAATCAGCCGTTAAAATTGCCATTGCTTCCAGAAATGAGTCACCCAAATTCGTTTTCTTCTCACTCGCCGCGTTCTATTAATGTGTGCAGTAGTGGCAGTGCCAGCGGTGGTAGTAATAGTGGAAGTAGCAGCAGTAGCAGTGGCAGTAGTAGTAGCAGCAGTAACAAAAGTAGCACGCCTAAGAATTATACTAATCAGTTGAATGACCCCGATTTTGAGGAGGCATGCGACATTAGACTAATGAATACACCAGAAAATATGAAATTTTCTCAATCCCCTCCAACGAGCTCACTACATGCATCATGTTTACATTTAACAGATGTGAACGAGTTGGTATTATCTCCTAATCAACAGATGTATTCTAATAGTCCCATAAAATCACCTAATACTCCTCTTACACCAACATCCCCCCTTTTTGAATCAAATTATAATGCGGAAAATATTGAGAAAGTGAACTCGAATTATTTGGTTTCCTCTCCATATAGAAATGATATATTTTCAGAGTTTGATATGTTAGGTTCTTTTTTTGAATCACTAGATGAGTTAGAAAATAGAAGCGATTGTACAGAAAGTAGTAGTAATGATAATGGTAAGCATGGTAACGATTTTTCCTTAGATATGAATACCCAAAGAACGAAAAAGACCAATATACAAAAAGATGAAGTTATTTATAATTTTAAAAAAGACAATTATAAGAAGGTTTTTCATGCTTGGTGTAATAAAGGAAAACATGAATTAAATTATGATAACAAAAAATTTACCTCTGTTATGGAATGGATCAATTATGTGGAGGAGTTAATGTTTCATGAAGAAGAGGGGAAAAATAAAGGGCTAGAAGATGAGGAGGATATGAAAACCGATACACCTCTTAGCTGTTTTAATGAAGAAAACGATGGTCATGTTAGCGATAATATTAACAGCAACATTAATGGTAATATTAGTGGTAATATTAGTGGTAATGTTAGTGGTAATATTAGTGGTAATGTTAGTGGTAATATTAGTGGTAATGTTAGTGGTAATATTAGTGGTAATGTTAGTGGTAACGTTAGTGGCAATATCAGCGGCTATATCAGTAGCTATATCAGTGCCAATTTTAGTGACAATATGTGTGAGTATGATAACGAAAATGATACAGGTGCAGATACGATAGAACATATGGACAGCCATGATGAATATTATAAGGATAACGATGTACATAACTTTGGAGTAAACTCATTTAACGTAAAAAATATAAACATTTATGGTGACGATAATTATGAGAATAGACATGATGATCATTCTCATGAAAATAATCAAATGTTTGTAGATGCGATGAATAGCAACAGTCACTATAATGATTCGTTTTCTAACAACAATGGATGCAGGGAAAATTTATTGCCACAGTATAACAGTGCTGAAGATAACATTACGTATAATGATGATTTTAAGCAAAATGATGATAACTGCTTTTCCAGTTATTTATTAAATAATGAACAGCTTCGGAATAATTCTTGTGGCGTTATTGGCGGTGGTAGTTCTAATGGTAACGCTATTGATAGTAATTGCTTTGTTTGGGATTATGACTTAAGCGAAAAAGAGGATGTTAATAATAACAATAGTAATAGCAATAGCAGCAACAATACATCTGCAGTTAGTAACAGCAAAGACAACGATTTTGATATTAATGTTGTTGGAGAAGGAAGTATAAAAACGCAAAATAGCACGTCCAGCGAGAATATAATTTCGTCAAATTTTGTAGGATAGACGCATATTGAATGGGGTTAATCGTAGGAGCAGATTTCGCCCTTTTACACAATTCCATTAGAAATGTTCTTTTTTTTTTTTTTTTTTTTATTCATGATGTTTGCACAATTTCTTTCTTTTCTTTTTCTTTTTTTTTTAACACATTATATCTTGTGTTAGTTAAATTATATGACACCTTATTTTTATGTGTTAATTTATCTGTTATCGCATTAATTTTATCTCATTTTTTCTTAGTTCATTAATTTTATATACCTTATGACTTCATAATTTTACGACATCATAATTGCGTAATAATAATAAATGTATATGTTATTTTAAGGTACATTTCCTTTTTTTATTCCTTCCCTTTTTTTTTATTTTTTTTAAGTCAATCACATATGCATATGTACTTATTTACTTTATACGGATATTCCTTTTTACTCGTATACCCTCTTAATATGTACATCATTTTTTCTCTTTTTTTTTTTTTTTTCTATATTTGAAAAGTTACAAGCTTATGAATTAGTTTATTTAAAATAATTAATACATTTGAATTTGTAATTAAAAATTAATTGACCTGCTATATAGTCTTTTCATTTTACCTTTCCTTTGCCTTTTATTTTTCTTTTCCTTTACTTCGTACTTTTGCTTTTTATTTTTGCTTTTTATTTGTGCTTTTCATTTTTACTTTTCATTTATACTTCGTATTTTTACATCTTATTCTCCTTTTACTTCTTATTTTCCCTTAATTTTTTTTTTTTTTTTTTGCCATTTGAGTTTTATATTTTTCTTTTTTTGTGTTTTGCTTTTGCCATATTTTAAAAGAGAACAACTTTTAAAGAAAAAACGTATAAAACTCTTTGCATTTTAAAAAAAAATTAAGAATTTTTTTTTTTTTATAATTTTTATTAAAATATGAGGAATACGCATGCATAAGTTATGTGCTTATATCTATGTAGCATTTGTTTGAGTATTTTTATTTTTTTTTTGTAGGATTTTAAAATACGTATTTATTAATTTTAACTAATTAACAATAATTAGATAGTTGTTACTAACGGATGGGCAGTGGTTACTATTTCTCTTGTACATACACCTGTACCAATTCCTATACATGTTTTTCTTTTTTTAAGTGAAATGAAGAGTAAAATTTTATTAGGTTGTTACTCTTATATATATATATATATATACATAAGCATAAACACGTTATTAGCACATGGGCTGAAGCAGTTGCGGTATTCCACTGTGAATATTTTTTTTTTTTTTTTTTTAAGTAACATAACATGGGACTTCTCAAGAGTAAAATGCTTCGTTTTAGTTAGTCTCAGGAACATTCTATGTACAAAGTTTTATGAAAAGTATGTTGCATGTGACAAGTTGTACATTCCATGTCATGAGTGATGTGTATTGCATGTTATGAACTTTTAAGTGTGTGCAAGAAATTACACTTTTTGTTAATTCAATTATTTTACTTGCTTTTGTTTCCTTGTTAATATTCAAAAATAATAGACAAGCTGTTGTTGATACTTCATATCAAATTACAAGGACATGTATTAATTCGTTCAAATGGGTACACTTTTGTTAAAAGTAGACTCGTTTGTGCGTATATTTATGTGTGTACATGCAAGAACATAAATCTTTTTTTGTTCTCTACCATAAGGAAAAATACCTTTCATAAGTTCAACCATAGTACACAACCTATAATGTGTTTAAGGTCAAAATAAATCAAAAAAGTCGTAGAAGTAAATCAGTAGAGACGCGAAGAAGTATCAAAGTGAGCAGTAGAGAAAAAACAGAATAGTAGGTTTTTTCTTTTACGTAAAGGAAGATGGAACAGGGGGAAAATTTTCGGAAGTACGTTTATTTGTGTCCTGTTAAATTCTAAGAAAGTATATGTTCAGTGTGTGTTATAATTTCATTTATTTTTATTCATCTTTTCTTTTCTGTTTTTTTTTTTTTTTTTTTTTTTATGTCTAGGAAAAATAGTAATTATTCGGACCTAAAGTTGGAAAAATTTAAAAGAGAAGCATTTGAAATTATTGAATATAAAGACAAAATTATTAGGATGTTATGTGCTATTCTAGAAGTACAAGGGACAACAACTCTAAATATTAAAGAGTTCATTACGAGTAATACAGAAAGTTGTGTGTAACGTGATATATTTTGATTTATCTGCATTCATGTTGTATTACTTTTTCCTGCTATACCGTCACACGTGTATATATATACACCCACATATATATATGTACTGCAAAATAAAATAAATAATCTAGGCACAACAGATCAAACGAAAGGCCATTTATTCGAAAACAGTGAATACGAGTAACAAAAAATGATGGAATAAAAAAAGAAAAAAAAGACAAGTGAAATTTCACAAAAGGGAGTTATACCTCCCCCCATTTTTAAGGGACAACTCAGAAAAAAGTGACACCAAAATTTTGACATTCGTATAGGGTAAAAGCGTATAAAAAGAAAACGTCTTCGAGGAAGAGAACCGTAAGAAAAAGAGTCATACACAAATTGATGTACATGTTTATGCGTATGCCTGTGGGCATATATATATATGCATATTTCTTTGGGTTTATATACGTGTGTGCTTGTGTGTATGGTCAATGTGCCTCTGTAAAATGAAACCCTCCTTTCTTTTCTTCAAGTTAATTAATGTACCTGGTTTTAAGGCGTTAAACAAAAACTCAGAGCTAAATTTATTTTCAACCCCGAATAAAATAGATGAGGAATTAAATAAAGAAAGGAACTTTTCCGATTCTGTCTTGAGTTCCTATAAGTTATCATTAAACGAGAAACATTCAGAAAATAAGGTGATAAACAATGCCTTAAATATTTTTATCACTTTTAAAAGCTACATTATTTGAAGTGTATACACATACATATATGGATTGTATTTTTGTACGAAAAAAAAAAAAAGAAAAAAAGAATACAAAAAAAAGTTCATTTAACATAAATTTCACATATCCTCTGCACACCTAAATACATTTTCCTTTTTAATTTTATTTTTCCTTATTTTTTCCCCTTGTCTGTTAAGATAATAACAAGAGACATTTCAGTGAAAAAAAGTAAATTGTCATTCCTTTTTACTAAGCAATTTTTCGTTTATTTTGAAACGTTTCTTATCATTTGTGAGCAATGATAAGCATATTACATTTTCAACTTGCATTAATTTTTTTTTTTTTTTTCTTTTTTATGTATATATTTGTAGATATTGAAGAAGATATGCTCCCTAGCGAAGTAGAACAAGACACAAGTAGTAAAAACAGTGTACCAGTAAATCATTCTGGATTTGACAAAAATTTCGTTGAAAGCGTAAAATTGAAAAAAAAAGAGCACAACTGAGAGTAAATATGTTTGTATATATTGTGCATGTATCTATGAGTTCACATATATATATATATATATATGTGTGTCTGTGTGTGTAAGCGGGTGGGCATGTATATACCTCATCAGTGCAATGCATTTGTGAGTATGAAAACATCTTCGTTTTTCTGCTTATTCACAAAGCGGAAAAAAGCGTTAGAAAATTTTCGAAACAGAGAAACCAATTTTGAGTGTACATATAAATCGAATAGTCAAAAAGAACATAAAAGTTCAAAGACATCACCAAATATATGCGCGTCAAGTACTGAAGAGTGTCAGTTGGTAAGTCACCTACTAATGTTTATTATAACAGCAATATATATTGATGCACATATATATATAGGAATGTACACGTATGCATGTACATACATGCACATACCCGTAATTAACGTATATGTACATTGAAATATGTTTGCTTGTAGTGGGTATAAGATGATTGTACCTAGATATTTAAGTTCCCTTTTTATATATAACCATATGAACAATTTTACATCCTTTCCCCAGTGCTTAATGCCAAATACAGAATCATTACATGGAAATTTCCCACCTACCTTTTATAAGCTAAGTTGTGGTAATTAATTTTATTCTTAGACTTAAACACTTGGTTATAATTATTTTGATTTTACTTGTTTTGCATGTTTTGATTGTTTCGTTTATTTTTATTATTATTATTTTTTTTTTTTTTAAGATCATGTTTTTCACTTAATGTGTGTATACGAAACTGTAATAAGAAGGGAATGTAGAAAGGTACTGAAAGCAGAAAAACAAAAAATATGGGTCTTTTCCGGGCGCACATATGTTTATACCCCCACATATGTATATATATATATATATATATATTCATGTTCGCGTGCAACTTTAATGTATATTTAATTTTATGTTTAGCACTAATAATTTTTAAAAAGGGTTGAATGAAAAGAAAAATGAAAACATAAATTCATATAATCATTTAAAAAAGCTTAAATCAATGAATATATTTAAAAAATAATTTAAAAAAAAAAAAAAAAAAAAAATAGTAATTAATTTTAGTGAAAGAAAAAAAAAAGGCACGACGTGTACATTTTTTAAAAAGCTATACATATGATTCTGCATGGGCACAAATAATATATATATACAGAGTACATACACAAATATTAGAATGTGCATGTGTATATATATATGTATAAATGTAAGTGTGTATAAATTAATTCCTTTCTTTGACTATATAGACCTGTTGCATTTGTCACAACGAATTGAGCGAAGAAGATAGAAATAACATAATCAGCAAAGTAAAGCGCGAAAAAAAAGAAAATGAGAAAAAGAGCAAGATTCTGTTTAAAGTTATGAAGCTACAGGCAGATAACAATGATTAATATGAGAAAAAAGAGATAAAAAAATAAATAAAATAAAATAAAGTTTAGTGAAGAAGAAGGATCTTTACAAATGCTTTCTAATTAAAGTAATTAAGTCATTACTAGTAACGTAATGTTCTTTCCTTGCTAATACACTTTTATTTTTCATTACAACTATTGTTGGTAAGGATTTTATTGAAAATTTTCTTGCCATCGAATCATTCTGATCAATGTCAATCTTCACCACATATATGCGTTTACCGTAATACTTTTCAAGTTTTTCCTGTTACGAAAAAAAAAAATATGTACATGTTTCGTTTTCGACTTTTGCTTACAGGGAAACACATATTGACGCGTACACTTATATATATATGAAAGCATATACGTTTGCACAGATATGGGCTTTTACCCAAGCACACATATATATATAAATATATGTACGTATGTATGTAATTTTCTTCTCTTTATATCAACTGAATAGACTTTTTTGTAATTTTTCTTTTCTTCTTTTTTGTAATAATACCATTTCACCTCCTTGCATTTTACAAGCGTGACACCTACGGGGTTAAAAAAAAAAAATAAATAAAAAAGGAAATAATAAATATGTCACATATGTAGCTAACTACACAAAAATGAGCAGAGTGCCAACGGTGAAATAAATGTCTTATATTTTCTATACACTCTCGTGCAATGTGTAACAGTATAAAATGTAACATGACAAAATAACATAGAAAATGTAAGACACACACACACACACACACACTATTTTATATTACCATTTTGCAAAGAAGTACAAAACAAATACTGTACTTTTCATGTTAATACCCTGAATAGAAGCAAATATATATATATACATATATTTATTTATATACACATGTAAATAAGTACATTTTTAGTTACAGCGATTCTACATATCTACACCAGTCTTTTAATTATAAAGAATAACTGAGAAAACTCATAAATGTTTATGTGTAAGCAAAAAACATTAAAAAAATAAGGTGGTATAAAAAATGGTTATAAATAATAAATTTTATAAGTTGTGTAGAAATGTTCAAAGTAACATATTAAGAATACTTAAACATTAATATAAGGTGTGTTTTTCTATGCTTACATTTATAAAAGTCGATTCATTTTGCTGTAATCTTTTCGATTTATTATACATGCGTAAAAAGTACTTATCAAACTTGTTCAGAGGGGTTAAAGGACTAACTGCTTCTCCCTGAGGCGTTAGTAGATCTTTCGTACATTTAACATTGCTTAAACAAAAAAAACTTATAATAAAGAAACTTAACAGTACTATGTGCTTCATGATGAATTAAGGAAGGTATTATAAATATTTAACCAATGTGAGAAATGGTCAAAGAAAAAGGGAAATAAAAAGTTATAACTAAGATAAAGCAAATAAAGAAAATATGGCAAAATAATAAAAAATAAAACAAAATAAATTAAAATATATAATTGCCAGTTTTAAAAAAAAAAAATTCATCTCATTCGAAAAAAAAAAAAAAAAAATCACTGTTTTGCGTTTTTTCGCAAGAGTTTGCAAAAGCTTTACAAGCAAAACGAAAAACAAAAAAAAAAAAAAAATTTGAAAATAAGAGCTTAAAAAATATAAATGGTATAACCATCTTGAATATATAAAATGTTTAATTATTTATAGTAATATATATATATATTTATAAAATTGTAATATAAGTATAATGTATATATGTATATATATATATTATATACATATAGCATTTTTATTGTTTTGAAATCCTTCCTGACGGGCTTAAGCTTGCGAAGTCGCCGTCGTAATTATGGTACGTGCGCAGAAGGAATTTAAAAAAAAAAAAAAAATCTGTTGCATCGTTAATCATTAAGCAATGATATAATTTCCTCTCCCAAATATAAATATATATGTAAATATATATATAAATGATATAATTTACACATGTTATATTATTATTTTTTTTTTGAATCAGTTTAAAAGTAGCAGTCATTTTTTATAAACAAAAAGTTTTACTACAAATTCATACACAAAAACTATGTTGTACTTAGTCAAAATTTTTCAAGCAATTATAAATTCAATAATGTTCTAAAAAAAAAAAAAAAAAAATTACTATATATACTTGACGGGTCGAACATTTCTGTTATTACTAGTTTATATTATAGCCAATTGCCTTTTCTCAGAATAATTGGTCATATATATGTATATATAATATTATCCGTATATGTATATACGCGTACAATGAACATTTTATTGTGCTAAGAAATTCTATTTAGTATAAAAGTAAATTTTTTTCACAAAAATTCTTCCCCTGTGTCTTTCTCATAGTTAAAGTTGTATAGTAACATTGTATGTTACATAAGAGTTTAGCAAAGGTAGTTATACATTTATATATGTACATATATTTGTATAATTATTTGTATATACATTTGTATATATATTTATTATATGCATTTGTATATATGTATTAGTATATGCATTTGCATATATATTTGCGTAATGTATGTATAATAAGGGGTAACCTAATTTTTTCCCCCTTGACATCAGATTAAGTAACATTATACATATAGTTTACTGCGTTTTATTAGATGTAAAACACGTATAGGAATAAGGTACCATCAGCTGTATTTTATTTTAAAATAATTATAATTTTATTAACCAATATTCTTATTTAAATACAAAGCAAAGTTTTGTTACAAATAAGAAACTAAAAATCACTGCAATAGATCAATAAAGTAATATATGGAACATCTGTAATTTCTTTTAAATCTATAACAATATGAATGAAAGCATATTACTTTTCATATGCATGTTCTTTTGTTCATGCAAAAACTGTTAAATTATATTTAGGAGAAAAAAACACTTATGGCAGTAATTTTTTTTCCTTGTTCATATATTTATTACCATAGAAATAAAAAAAAATTATTATAAAAACTTTTAAAGGTTGAAGTGGTTATATTAGGGAAAAGTGTCCAAATGTTGTAACGTAAAATATTGTATAAATTTGTTTAATTGTTTATTGAAGTAGTTAATTTATTCTTTTTTTGTTTAAAAAAAAGTTTAAGTATAATCAAAAACTTGTAGGGTAAAAACATGCACGAAAAAAAAAAAAAAAATTAAAAACCTGTGCATATGACTATATATATATGTATTATATGGACATATGCCATAGGTATGTGAAAACTCTGGAATAAATTTCATTTCCTCAGAACAAATATATTTTTATATGCAGAAAAAAAAAAAAAAAAAACATAAGTTTAGAAAACAGCTAAAGAGATTTACTCATACAAATGTGATGTATTGCAAAGTAATATAATGTACAGTGTAGCAAAATAAAGCCTCAGCACACTTGTATTGTTTTTTGCCCTCTAGTTGCTCACTTAAGGGAAGAAAATTTTCTCGTTATCCTAATGAGTTTTTAAAGTGCCTTTTTTTTTTTTTCTTTTTTTATGTCTTTCTTTACGATTAAATAACAAAAAGAAAAAAAAAATTTTACGTATTACTACGAGAACATTTCGCTCTTATAGTTTAACCATATTTTACGTACATACAGAAGACACGTACAATCCTGTACATCCACGTCCATCATTTTTTTTTTTTTTTTTTTTTGTGTATGGTTCTACCTAGACATGGCTTCCAAATTTTTTACTTTCAACATATGAAATTTTAACCTTCTCTGAGATTGCTTCATTTTTATTGAGTACATTTTTTTCTTTATGTTTTGCATAGCACGAGGGTCTAAGGAAAAGAATAACTTCGTTTGTAGTTGCAAACATGTTAACATATCTACTAAATCTAAGTACGAGTTGAGGTAATCTATATATCCATTTTTGATTGACAAATGTATGAAGGGGTAATAATTGAAGTTGTTTTTTGTTTTTCTTTGATATAAATTGTAAATTACTCCTCCTAACATACCAAATAAATGGGCTGACCAAGCAATACCAAAATTATTTCTTTTAAAAAACAAAAAAAGGAAATTTGTTAAAATTGACATATGACATAATTGCAAAGCTGTCATCTTTAAATATGGAAGTGGAAATATGGATACAAAAATTTCATTTGGCTTAACTGTTGATAGAAGGTATATAAGACCCATGATAGATCCCGATGCACCTAATATTTGATTCCTTTTATGAAGAAGAATATAAGGAATAGTTGAAATTATTGCTGATAATAAACAAACATTAATTATATCTTTATCATTTATTTTTTTCTCTAAAACATTTGATTTATAATTAAAGAATATATAATAATTTTTTTTATTTTCTTTAATTTCTGGACATAATAAGGTGTTAGTAATAGTGTGGAATGCCCACATATTAAATAAAAAATGAGGAACAGTTATATGACTGATACTAGCTGTAAAAATTGTATGGTAATACTTTTTTTTGATATTTTCATAAGAGCAAATAAAATGTCTGCACATGAAATGAAAGAATTTCTTATTTCGAGCAATTTCACTTAACCTCCAACTCAAAAATACTACTCCGTTCACAAATAAAAACAAATTGCATCCATTGAAAATGTCATTTCTATAAAAATTATTTGCAATTATGTCTTTAATATTGTTTTCCTGTCCGGTCAGGGTGTTTTTGTTCCCCCCTCCGCTGTAGTCATATCCAAATGTTTGCTTTTTTTTAGTTAGTGTTTCTTTCCCTGAATTACTTTCCTTCATTTCATCCTTTTGATTTTTATAATCTAAGCTATTTATACGATTTATTTTTATTTCATACGAACAATTATCTTCGCAAATGTTGCACATTTTTATTTCATTTTTTTCGACAGGAGATAGTTCATTTTTATGCTCATATTTTAAAGCATTTTTATTACCACTGCTTATTTTTCCTTTTCCTTTTTCATCCTGTAAATATTCTTTTTCCACTTTTTCTGGCTTTGCAAATATATTTAGTCTTTTCACATAATGCAGAAAGGTACTACTGTCATCTCCCCCAATGAAATTATTACTTGAGCATTTTTTCTTATTTTCTACTTTTTCCTTTTTAGAATCATTTAATATAAACAGATGATAAATATAGTCACAGGTGAAAAAGTACACAGAACTAAAAATAATGAGTTTTAATTTTTCTCTTAGTTGTATATTTGTTTGTTTATTTATTCTGTCCTTTCGCATGGCAGCATTATTTTTATATATTCTTTGCCTTCTTGTATATTCGTGAAAAGTTCTCTTTCTATTTAAGAATAATAATATATTTCTCTTATGACAATAACTCGTTCTAAAGTATCTATACGAGTTAAGCATTTTATCTATGTCATCTCAAAAATGAATTTACACTCAACATTAGCAAAGAAAGGAGGTGCATTTTTCCGCTAACAAGGAAACGGATGGTGAGAAAGAAAAAAAAAAAAATAATAATAAAATAAAATAATAAAATAAAACAGAATAAAATATAGAAATATTTTCTACTAGTAGCATCATTAAATGGTATAACTTATCTTTAAGTTTTAAAAAAAAAAAAAAAATGAATTGCTTAATGTAAAAAACAAAAGTATATTAAAACATACTTTTAGATAACACCTACTCAAATGTAGCAAATTTTACAAAAATTTATATGCTTAAAAAAGGAGACATTTGATAAATTTGAATAACAAACATTCAAAAAAAAATAAATGCACTCATGAATAGGCATAACAAAAGGGAGAATCTCCTTTTTTTTTTATTTATATAGAATACTGTCAAATGATCCAAACGGATTTATAACTCGGTACATTCAAAGTAAGCATATTTGAATTTTTTTAATGGAATTATTCAAACATCATGTTTTATCTTTTCACTTGTGAGACCGTTGAGATGATTCACCATTTAAAAGTGTTGCTTCTCTTTTTGTGCATACAAATTATCATATGAGCGGAAAAAAAAAAAAAAAGTCTGCTATTTTTGCCCTCTTCTACTTTATCGTATTTTTTTTTATTAATTTATACATTCATTTGTCTTTTATATATTTATCGTTTTTTTTTTTGTTTTTTTTCTTTCATTTTGTTTTATTTCTTTTTTTTTTATTTCCATTTTTTCCTTTTTTTTTTTTTTATAAGGCCTCAAATTGTGCTAGTTTTCTTCCGTTTATACCATATACATTTCATTTTTGAAGCGAAGCAACGAGAAAACTTCGTCCTTGCGTCGTCGAATAATTTCACTTAAATACTATGAAAGGGATGAATAAAGATAATAGTTTTTTTTTTTTTTTTTTTTTTAATTTTTATGGTATTAAATAAAAAAAATAATATACCTCGAGTTACTAAAATTTCAGTGAACTGATATTCGAAGTGTTGTATTTTTTATCTGTTACAAAAAAACTGTAGAGTAATAAAGGAAACGATATGACATTGCTGTGTTGTACTAGCTACAGTTCTAACTTGAAATAGGGGAAAGTTGTTTCTATAAAATGGTATTTGCTATTAATTTGCTTTTAAATGTTTTTATTTACTACAAAAAATGGTCCTCTTTTTATATGCCCCTTGCATTCTCATTTAGTGCGAGATAATGTATCCACATATATATATATATATATATATATACATGTACATTTATGTATACTTCTTTATATAAAAATACACAAAAAATGAGAAATGGAGTAAACCAAAAAATGAACAACGTAAAGGGGAATAAGGGAATAATATATAGAACGTGCATATATTTTATGTGAAAGGAATTTTAAAAAATGGCTTTTCAAAAACTAAGGGTTTCTTTTTTTCCATTTCATTTGAGCTTGCTCAGCATTTTTACTTCAGTAGCTGATAACCATTTTAATTCCCCTTTTTCAAATTTCTTTTCTGTAATTGTAAAAAAAAAAAAAATAATAATGAATAATTGAGCAAACACATGAAATAGCACTGAGTACATGTATACATGTGAGTGATTATTACGTGTATTTTGAGCAGGGAAACGTGCAAACATATTGCATGAAAAATTTTAAATAAACTCCTTAATGGAGTAATGCCAAATTAAAGACAAATATAAACACACGCACGTATATACGTGTGCACATATACGTCTGTATGCATATGTAAGTGTGCTTATGTATGTACAAACATATAAATGTGTATGCTAATATTTTATTTCCAGTTTATCTATAAATTTCTTTTTTTATAAAATTGTATTACGAATCGACGTATGTTGCAATGAGTTTTATCGAGAGGGTAGTAAAACAGCAAAAATCCTGCAAAGACTTTTGATGATACCTTCAAAAAACTTTTTAGCTAGACAAAAAAAGAAAAAAGAAAATTAAAAAATAATTTATAAAGGTAAATTATATTAAAAAGAGGAGTGGAGCAATGAAAAAATAACTATAACGTTGATGAAAAGTTACAAAAAAGGAAAATAACAAAATACATCACAGATGAACTGTACAAATGTATATCTATGTATGTATGTATGTGTGTTCATTTATGCTCGTAAGTACATATTCATCATTACGTAGTAGGAAGTGTGCACTCCAAACAGGAAATTTCTGAAAAATCCATATTTTACATTTGGATGATATTCTTTTGGTAACTCAAAACGAACGTTCTTTATTTCGCACACCTCATATGGTAAACTTACTTTTTTATTCATGGTGTTTATGTAATTGGGTTTTATAAAAATATAAAGGGTATTAAAAGATGTTTAAAATAAATCAGTGGAAATGGCTTTTCTCAAGGAAAAATATTTGATCTGCATTTAATAAAAAAGTACCAGTTTTCA
Source organism: Plasmodium malariae (assembly GCF_900090045.1). Taxonomy (NCBI): domain Eukaryota; phylum Apicomplexa; class Aconoidasida; order Haemosporida; family Plasmodiidae; genus Plasmodium; species Plasmodium malariae. The sequence goes on along the minus strand of NC_041786.1, from coordinate 482,453 downwards.
CAAAAAAAAATTACGTATTTTATTTTTTTATATATACAATTATACACATAATATATATGTACATAAATACACATATACATATATATATATACATATATGTATACACAATTTTCTATGCATGCACTTATAAGCCTTTTAAGTTAAAAACATATTTTTTTGTCGCTAATAATTTGCTTAAAATATGGAAGAAAAAAAATATTTATTCTGGAATATGCATACATATACATAAATATATACATATATATATATACATATATATATATATATATATATATACACATATACGTGTGCATATGATGTATCAGCTATTCCGTATATGTACATGCTAGAAAAAAAAAATAAATTAAAAATTTAAAAATATTGAAAAGAATAAAAAGCATAAAAAGCGTAAAAAGCGTAAAAAGCGTAAAAAGCGTAAAAAGCGTAAAAAGCGTAAAAAGCGTAAAAGGAGTAAAAAAGATAATAATGAAATGAAAGGAATAATTTAAATTTCAAAATGTGCTTACTTAACGCAAAAAAAAAAAAAAAAATTAAAAGTGAAGCTCAGTGACGCTATATATAAAGAAGGGGGGGAAATAAAATGCTTGTGAGCACATTTATAGATTTATTTGCAAACATAAGTATTTAAAATATTTTGCACACTTTAAAAAGTAATATATAACGAAAGAGGGGTATGAGATAAAAAAGGAACATAAAGAGCACAAATACGTTATTACCTGAATGGTGATAAGATAAATATATCATTAAAAAAAAATTAAGAATGTTGGAATTATTTTGAAGTTATGGAAATATGAATGTGCGTATTAATGTATATGAATATGTATTTATTAATCAAGTTGTTGATGTGAATATATAGGCATATGTGTGTTTAGATGTAAGTATATACATATATAATGAAAAACATCACGCGTAAACAAGTAAAAACAAGTGCTACCCTTAATAATATGCATATATTTCCTCTTTCTTTTTTTTTTTCTATTCATAACAAAATAAATGAAATTGGATGAATATCAATTATTATTTCGTGTTTACTTCTTGCAAGTACATAGTACGCACATACTTTATTTTTTTGTATTACGTATTAACAGTTTTGTCTGAAATATAGTTGTAACGCTGTGTAGCTGAATTATTTTATGTTATACTATATATATATATACATGCATATATACATACATGCATATATACATCCGTTTTACTGAGCATTTTCCACCTTCCTAAATCCCTTAAACACCTCACTATTTGTTGGTGTATCCAGTTCATTAATATATTTAATATTGTTATTCCATTTGATTGAAGCTTTATTATTATGATTAATTGTTTTATTTTGAATAAAGATAGGTTTGGGTTGTTCAACTAAATTTGAATTTACTTTTTTGGGTTTTTTCTTTGTTTTTTCATATTCATCCACTTGTTCTTCTTCCGTTACAGTTAGGTCGGACAGTTCATGATGAAAACGTATCTTTCTTTTTTTTTTAATTACTATTTTTTTTCCTTCATTTGTTTTTACTTCTTTTCTGTATATCACATTGTCGATTTTTTCTAATACTGAAAGGCGCAAAAAAGGGAAAAGAGGAAAATAAATAAATCACTTCCATGTGTACTGTGTAAAATAAAACGTAGACAGGCATGTGAAGCGGTAAAATGGTAAAGGAGGTGTGTCAGATAAGTGCTTGAACATAAAATGATGTACGCAAAATTGGCTGTAATATATACACGTACATATATTTATGTGCACATATACTTGTATACAAATATTTGCACATACATATTTACGTACACAATATAACGTATGCACATATATATATTTGTGTATATATGCACACATATGCATGTACGAGCGTGTAACACGCAGGAAGGAATATTACTTTGCTTCTTCCTCTTTTCATCATCAATATTTCCAATGCACTCTCCTCTCTTAAAAACGTTATCATTAAAAGAGTTATCTATAAAATTCTTATTTTTTTTTAACATATCTACATTTTCAAGTTCTGTAAAAGGTTCATATAAAGAATTTTTCAAATATTTTTTTGTATCATCATCACTGCTGGTACTACTATCCGATTCAAAATCACTCAGCTTGACATTTCCTAAGCTGCAGTTAAGTAAAAGTTTTTTTTTTCTTAATAGCTGTTTTTCTCTTTCTAATTCGAGCTTTTCTTTATTCGTTAATTCCTTATTAAATTCTTTTCCTTGATATGTAAATTTTTTCAAAAACATATTTTCTTCAAACTTTTCCATTTCCTCCTTGTGCTTCAGTTTAACAATATCATTATCGCTGTTATATTCTTCATTATTTATGAACTCGCTTAACCTGATGACAAAGTAACGTGTATAGAATATTCAAATATATATAATTAAAGGGGATTCACAAAATAAATATTAAAATAGAGTATTCTTCTTCACTTGAGCAAGTTGCAAACGTTTTACAAGAAAGGAAGGCATTTGATCTAATACTGCACAGATTTTTTTTAAAAGAGCACATATATGTAGGTAAATATGTATATGTATGAACTTGCGATCGCGAATAAAAAGGCCTACCCCTCACTGTTGTACTGATCATCGTCTTCCGAATCATCCTGTTGGTATTTTGAATTTTTCAAAAGTTGAGCTCTTTTTCTTTCTTCGGGATCTTCTATATTCTCATCCTCACTTTCCTCTGCTTCCAACTCAAACACGTGCTTCATTTTGTCTTCCCGTAATCTTGTAAAAAAAAAAAAAAGGAAAAAAAGGAAAAAAATATATGTTTCCATTGGAAATGAATATACGCATTTACTATTATGCGTAAAACATACACATTCAATGTATTTATTTACACTATGCATTTTATGTTGACCCATATAAACGAATAATCAAAATACATACATTATTATGCATATAATAAATATGCTAGATACAGTTGGGTTACGAAGTGGAAAATTAATGGAATTATATTATTTATTGTATACCTTTTTTTTTCTTCTGCATATTTTTGCTTCATAATAATATCCACAGGATTAATAATATCCTGCTCATTTTCGTCATTCTTTTTTCTTTTTCTTATGTTTCTAACTTTTTCTTCATCCTTTTGTTCACTACTATAGTCACTTAAATCCTCCTGCTTACTGTTATCTTTTTGACTAGTAATATTCTTCCTTTTACTTATGCTATAATTTCCCTCAAATCTGTTATAGCTCTTTTGACTACTACAATAATTTTTGTCATCATCCGCAAAATCCTCTTCATGATTCTCCTCATTAGTATTGTCATACTTGTTAGCTATCTCACTCTTCTGTTGATAATTTTCACACATATCATTCATTTTATCATCATCTAAAATTCTTCTTTTCTTTTTTTTTATTTTTACATAGTCTAATTTTTCACTTTCACTTGCTACATATGACAGGTTAGTAACCTCATCTTTCATATGTTCAGCAATTGGGTCATGTTCCTTACTTTCAATCCTTTCACCCTCTACATTTATATTTACTTTATCTTTACTTAAAAATGATGTTAATTTCAACTGTTTTGTGTCATCGTTCGAACAGAACTTTTTGATTTTTTTTGTTAAAAAATCGCTCTTTCTTTTGTTTTCACTTTTGCTTATTTCAGTATTGGTTATGCCACTTCCCCATTTCGAAGTTTTTCCTTGATTCGTGTCATTCGTAAATGAGGGAACTTCCTCGTTGCACACCTTTTGGCGAGTCGATTCCTCCTTTAAATGTGCACATTGACTAGTTACTTCTTCACCCTTTACCTGTACACTCTGACTAGTTACTTCCTCGCCCTTTACCTGTACACTCTGACTAGTTACTTCCTCGCCCTTTACCTGTACACTCTGACTAGTTACTTCCTCGCCCTTTACCTGTACACTCTGACTAGTTACTTCCCCGCCCTTTACCTGTACACTCTGACTAGTTACTTCCTCGCCCTTTACCTGTAAACTCTGACTAGTTACTTCCTCGCCCTTTACCTGTAAACTCTGACTAGTTACCCTTTACCTGTAAACTCTGACTAGTTACTTCCTCGCCCTTTACCTGTAAACTCTGACTAGTTACTTCCTCGCCCTTTACCTGTACACACTTAAGAGTCACGTCCTGACCTCCTCCAGCTGCTTCTATTTTTACGAAGACATTTTTGCTGTCCTGGGTTTGGTTGGGTGCCGCCACCTTCGTATCCGTGCATTGGACATCTTCTAACGGATCATCATCATTTACCAAATTTGACATATTCCATATTTGAAAATTATTAAGTTTGTTTTGTTCATTCCACATATTTTGAAATGATTCTAACAACCATGGTTGAGTATGTAACTCAAAATTCGTAGGCAAATTTTCATTGTTTTTGATAATTTTTACTAGCCCATAATTTTCTGCATATATTCTTCTCTTATTATATTCCAACTTCTTATTTAAGCTAGGAAATTGTAAAAAGTAATTTATTAATAAATTTTTTTCTTCTATAGTATTTGGTGGCTTTACATATACTAACTGATTACTGTTTGATTTATAAAATTCATGAATATTAGGATTAGAATATTTCGGGCCTTCTCCAAAATACTGAGCAGCTGATTCTAGTAGGGAATATATATTATAAATTTTTTTATCATCTTTTTCTTTTTTCTTTTTTTTCATTTCTTCTATAGCTTTATTTTTTCTTTCCAAATCTTCTAATTCTTTTCTTTTTCTTTCCATTTCTTCATAATGTTTTCTTTCTCTTTCCTCAGCATCATCTGCATTATTGTTCCCTTCACTACAAAACTTATTCTGTGCTATCTTTTCACCTGCATTACTTTTATTCATGCTACTACTCTCATTATAACTATTTTTATTTCTGTTTGTAATATCATATTTACTGGATGTTTCAATTTTCCTCCCATGTTTTTTTAATAATCTTAGCTTCTCCCAAGGGTCAGTTACGTGGTCATTTCGTAGTTCATTTTTTTTTTTATTAATATGAGAAAACATAGGATGTAAATTAAACCCTCGGATATCCGGGGTTGCACAAGTGTGAAGACCATATACATTTGGAGTACATTCTTGTGCATAACTCATTGCTATACATATATTTAAATAAAAAAAAATTTCTCTTCTTTTTATAGGTTCTAAGATCTTCATTTCTTTTATTTTTTCATTATTTTCTGTGATAGATGATAAATCGTAGATGTTTCTTTTTATGTACGAAATGTATTCCTTTATCAGTTTAATCTGTTGGTTGCACAGGCAAACTAAGTTATCTACTATGATATATTCCTTGCTCTTATTAAATATGTGGTCAATGGTTGGGATTCCCTTATCCTCCATAGGATGTGGTTTGTCCTCTAGTGAAGTCCTATCCCCCGTAGCAGCTTCAATTGAAGTTGGAGGTGCAACTGAGTATGAATCTTTAAAAGTATTACCCCCGCTATTAAGTACACCCAACTTACGCATCGTGGTAAAGCAATTAATGATGCTTCTCCTTCTATTTCTCGTTAATCTGTCAAACCAAAATATTTCCAAATTTTTTATATCATCCTTACTTGAATTGTCAAGAATAATGTTCTCTTTGCCTAAGAACAGCTCACTCTTGTTTATGGGAATAATTATCTTTAAACATTCGAAGATGTATTCTTCAACATTGTATTCCTTTTTTATAAATGCTATTTGAACTGCTTTCAATTTTAACTTGTCTTCATTAGGATTTATATTATCTATCAACTTCGAGTTTTTTATTTTTTTTTTTTTTTTGCTTTTCCTTTACTGAGGTCTTTATTTCCTCCCCTTCCCTCTCCCTTCCTTCGCCTTGTTCATCTATATTATTATCGTCTCTTCTTTGATTTGCTCGTTTATCTCCTTTTTTGTGCGTCCCTGCCTTTTCGAAAATTTCTAATTCGTTCTTCTGATCTCTCCAAAGATCTTCTTCCTCGTTATCTTCAGAGTGGTTAACTACACGCTGCTTCTGTGTCTGGTCTTGTTCTTGCTGCTGCTCCTTCCCGTCGTTTTCATCTTCACTTTTCCATTGTTTCCCTTCATGATCATTCATCTCCTGTACCTCTTCCATTTTGTGCACTTTCCTTTTTTTTTTTTTTTTTTTTTCATTAATCATTTTATGGAATGTGGTCTCTTCTTCATGTTTCCCTTCTCCAAGTTTTTTAGAATTATTCTCCTTGAGTGAATTTTCTCCACTAGATGCGTCTTCGTTTGTATTATTGGTCTCACCACTGTCATTTCTGTTAAGCGTGTATTCTATATTTCTACTCTCTATCATATCTGTAGTATCGTTTCCTGAGGCGTCTTCTTGCATAGTGCATTTTTTCAATTTTTTTTTTTTTTTTTTTTGTTTCAAAATATCTTCACATTTGTTGCTTTGTTGTGTGTCATTTTGGCTATGTTCAGATTTATCATCTCCATTTTTACCTTGCTCAATATTTCCACTTTCACTCCTAATATAGCCATTTATGTCATTATTATTTATATCTCCACCATTTCTATCATCTCCTTCTTCTCCTACATCTTCAACTTTCTTGGTAATATTTCCTTCTATTAATTCTTCACCCTCGGATTTGTCAACAGGGTCATGTTCATATGCATCAATTCCGTTTGTACATAGAAGTGGTTTATTTTTTGTGGCCCTTTCACTACTCACCTCAATAGAAGTATGTTCAATTTCATTACTTTTACTGTCTTCTTCATCTGAAAATATTTTTTTCTTTTTTCTCTTCTTATTTATAGTACTCATTCTTATTTTACAATTCACTTTTCAGAATACTAAAACATAATTATCCCTGTATCCTTAATAGCGTATTACGTTTTTTAGATCATCCTCTCATTGCACAAAGAATGCGCCACATATACGAGGTCAAAAGAAAAAAAAAAAAAGGAATACAAATATAGTTAAAGGAATTTTGCCTCTTTATTTTTCTTTATTACAGTTGAATCTTATGTAATATATATTTTTCTGTATATAACTGCTTAACATTTAAGGTAAATATACTTGTGTGCATGAGGGTAAAGTACGTAGGGAGGAGGAACGCAAAATATATACACAAATACAAATATATATATATATATCCACACATACACATGTGTATGCATGTGCGCCGTAAGTTTTCCTTAAAAAACCAAAGCTCGAATTACACTTTTGTTAGAAGGAAGAGATATGTTTCGTTCTATAAACCTGCATTAAAAAAGAAAGAAAAAAGCATATCACACTAAATTTCTTTTATAGTTATTGTGTCTGCTCCTCTTAATATTTTTGCTTTATTTTTTTTTTTTTTTTTTCCCTTCGTTTTTTCTTTAATATTATAAATGGTCATAAAATAAAATAGCTGTCTCAAAAAAAAAAAAAAAAAAAAAAAAGGAAATAAATCATATCACATTAAATTGTATTGTATTACAATAAACAATTTTACAGTAAACTATATTACAATGAGCAATATTATAATGTACTATTTTACAGTATACTATTTTACCTTATATTATGCCACATTACATTATATTTTATTGCATCAAAATTAAATGGAAACGAAATGAAAATACTACTATAGTATAAGTGAAAATTTTTCAAGTATATATTTACACTTATTTTTGTGATATCACTTTTGGAATGTTCATATATAAATATATCAAGGAGAGATATAAGTTATATGCACATTTTACATGTATAATGTATTAAAAAAGGTCAATTTTTTTTTTTTTTTTTTTTTTTTGATTCTTTGTTGTCATGCGAATTAATAGGTGAATTAAAAATTTATTCCTTTTACCAAATTTTTAAATGGTTAATGATAAAATATTTGTTACGCGAGGAAAGTTGTATGGTGTGAGGTTATAAAAATGTTCATTTCTATTAATTATGATTTATTATTTTTTCTTTACTTTTTTTCTTTTAATATTTATTTACAGCCCATTATATATGTTATTATAATATACCTTTTATTACATATTCTTTTAAGTAGTTATTGAAATAACATAGGTTTTTTCTCCATTTAACTTTTCTTTGGCTAATAAGCAGGCATCTAATTGGATGTAAAACACTTTTAAGCAGTGTAATTAAGAATATATACAAAGTTATAATTATACATATAATACTAAACTATAATTAAGCTTATATATATTAACACAAATATATATGTACATATGTATATTATATCGAGACGAAAAAGGCGTCAAAATTTTATGCTATTATTACACAGCAGTTAATTTGGTTTTGTTACACTTGTATTGCTAAGCAAAAACAGTATTATTCTTGGCTCATAGCCTATATTTAAGAGAAAAAGAAAAAAAAAAAAAAAAAAAAAAAAAGATCTGCCATGTTTTTCACTGTTTTTAAAAAGATGTTTAACCTAAACATATGGAAAGAGCCTGATAACAAGTTTTACAAAATATTCAAAGGACATTCTTAATAATTCGAATGTGATTGAATGAAAGCAATTTCTTTTTCTCACTTTTTTTTTTTTTTTTTATGCTTTACTGCTTTTTTGCGTTATGTGTAAGCGTTAAATGCATAAATGAAAAAATATAAAAATGCTTAAATTTCTTTTTGACTGAAGGGCGTTCAACAATAGGTATGAAATTTATTGTGTTGATACAAAAATAATATTTTGCCTCGTACATTTTATATAGATAAATGTTATTAAGATTTCATATAAAATATGGGAGGTTAATTTTAAAGCGGAATACAAATGTTTTTTACAAAAATATTAAATACCAAATAACAATAAGATAAAGCAAAATAGGAGAATACAAATATTAAGATAAATATATAATAAAAATTTATATTTATATTGGAAGGCATGATGAGATCCCTTTCCTGTTTCTTTTGTAAATTCTAAAATGTAATGTTACGAGTTTGAATATTATATAACGACATAACAAATGCATTATTTTATTTTACTTTTTTTGTACACATAAAAAGAAGTAATCACATTTTTAAAAAATGTCAAAAGTAATAACAGTGTATGGTTAAGAGTTAACATAACATGGTTAACAAATGCGAGATACATTATAAAAATATTTCATTGTAGGAATATTTAAATGGGTTTTATGTGCATGCCAACAAACATATTTACACTTACATTATATATATATACACACTTTTGTATACATACACGAACACATATATATATATATATATTTATTTATTTAAATACGCAAACACACACATACACATACATAACAATGGTATAATAAGAATAAAGAACCCTTCTTAACAAAATGATTAATTCATATCTTATAAAAAAAAATTCGTTCAGTATAATAAGATGAGATTAAATAATGAAAAAGGTAAAAGTGCTAAAAAGTTTAATAATAATATGTTATATGAGCATATTAACAAGGTTTGGAAATAAGAATTGCGTAAAATGTAGATCTTTTTCATGTATACCAAAATATGGAAGCTTTACAAATCACAGGAATAAATATATTAATTTTATGATAAAGACAAAATGTGGCACAAAAAAAGAATGGAACAAGATATTACATAAAAACCCTGTATATTACTTAGGTAAAAGTAAATATCTAATAAATGAAAATGTGAAGAAAAATACAAAACGGTTATTTACAATACAACCGAATAAACCTGTTAATTGTAGCACACTGAAACCTTCTACATGTGTACAAAAGCATATACGAACAAAGTACAATTTGGGAAATGCTAATTACAGAATACAAAAAGAATTGCATAATTTTTTAAAAAATCCTCCAATCAATTGTACAATAGATGTACACCCAAATAATATTAGAATTTGGATTGTAACATATACAGGATTAGAAAATACTATATATGCTAATGAAATTTATAAAATAAAAATTATTTTTTCTGATGATTATCCCTTAAAACCACCAACTGTTTATTTTTTACAAAAACCACCTAAGCACACACATGTGTATTCAAATGGAGACATTTGTTTAAGTTTATTAGGTGATGACTACAACCCTAGTTTATCTATTTCCGGCCTAATATTATCTATTATATCCATGCTCTCTTCAGCAAAAGAAAAAAAGCTGCCAATTGATAACTACACACATGCAGATGCCAAACCTGGAAGCAGTCAGAATAACTTTCTTTATCATGACGACAAATGTTGACGTAGTTATTCACGTACAGACACACACAAGTACACATACAACACATATATGTATATGCACTCATGTATATATCCAATGCTGCTGCACAATGCATGAATTTATTACAATTTTTTCCTTTTAATATATTTTCCTAAACATGCACAAACTTTTGCCCAAATACTTCACCCATCTATACCCTTCACCCATACATTTTTTTCCCTCTTCCCCCTTTGCCATTTATATGTGATATTTTTTCTCTTTTAAGTGTTGTTTATGAGTAAAAGAATAATTTAAATTTTACCCTCTTTTTATTAATATTTTGTAACGTACCATTGTAAAAATTAAAATAAATATGTTTTATAATTTTTCTTTTTTCGCATTTTACCCCCATTTTTATATGACATGCAAGAATTTATATGTAAATATATATATTTTTTTTTTGCGTATTTTTTTTTTTTTTTTTTTTTACTTAATTATTGGTTAAATTGTTGATTTTTAATTTTAACTTTTTTTTTGTATTATTATTAGTTAAAATGCTATTTTATAATTCATTTTTTATATACAGTTAGCATTTAAAGCATTTCAGTTGTTTTGCTTTATGTTCATTATGTATGTTTCCATCTTTTTGCTTATTTTCCATAGAGAAAAATAAAACATGGGAAATTTTACTTTTTTTTACTTTTTTACATTTTTGGTGGTCCTTTTTGAAATTTCGTAATAATTTTTCTTTAAACATAAAACAAAACATAATAAATATGTGAATTACAATGTTCATATATGTTATTAGGCACTTGAAGGAATGGAATTATATGCAAAAAAAATAAAAGTATGATAAAAAACGCAAATATCTTTTTTTTTTTCTTGTGAGTTTTAGATTACCCTTTTTAGTTAATCCATTTTAAATTTATGTTTTTTTAAATGAATTAGTTTTTCCTTTTACTTATTTTTATTCTGCTGAATTTACCTAGTTTCTTTTCAAAAAAAAAAAATATTATAGAACAAATCTGATTCATGTTTATTCGTGAAACATTTTAAAGAGGAAAGCGATGGAATATAAATCGAAAATTGATAAAATTAAGCAAATTGAACAAATTGAACGAATTAAACAAATTGAATGAACTGGAAAAATTGAACGAATTGAACAAAAAGAGCAAAATGAAAGGAAAATAAAAATAAATGTGAAAATAAAAAAATATAGAACACATTTGTAAAAAATTTTTTTTTTTTTTTTTACTTGTTGCGAATGTAATATAAATACACTGCACACAAATACGCACACATCAAAAAAACATCCGGAAGTATATTAATAAATAAAAAGTACAAATGAAATTACAGTAAAAAAAAAAAAATGTATAATTTAAAATATACCAATATTAAGAAACACACTTATATAATTTATCAAATAAAATGAAATTATATATTTTTCTTTTTTTCATAAACAAAAAAAACATTGAATAAGTAATTTTTGAATTAGAAGTCTATAAATTTTTATGGAAATTATTTTAATTTGTTTTTTTTTGTAGAATAGAATAATTATTTGTTACGTTTTTACTTGATCCGATTAAAAGTTGAAATTTTGAATAAACTGATTTATTTAATGTACTATTAAAAAAAAAAAGAAAAAAAAAAATTACAAATTTTAAATTTAATTACATGATCAAGAGCCACATTTTTTTTTTTTTTTCTTTTGTTATTATTGCATATTAAGACTGTTATCTTTTCTTTTTTTTTTTTTTCCTACCATTTTTATGGTTGTACGTGTAATTCTTTTCAATATATGTACATATGTAACCTGAACAGTTCATATAATTTTTAATAAATAGCTTTTTTTGCTCACATGTTTTATTAGGTAGTTGCGTTATTTATTATGACCTGTTCATTATTTAATAGTATGGTTAATGAAGACAAAATATTAAATGTTTTTTCTTTCTTTTCCATTTTAATATTGTATCATATGTGTGTATAGGAAAATATATACATGTATGTATTAAAAATAATTTAAGTATTACCCACTTAAAAATCTCACATTTGTAATTTTTCTTAAAGCCTTTTCTCTTTAAAAAAGAATTTAAAAAAAAAAGAAATAAAGAAAAAAGAAATTTGACTAAAATATTAAGTCTACTTTTTTATACGTTAAAAAGATTATATTTATAATTGTACGTATGCATGTATGTATGTGTGTATGTATATATGCATGTATGTATGTGTGTATGTATATATGCATGTATGTATGTATATATGCGTATATCCATAAAAGTATATACATAAGCATATTTTATCCGTTTTGTATAAGTTTTTATTTCTAACTTAGCTGCATTACCAATGTTGCTTACTGAAGTTTTCGTATCACCATTTGTGTAAAATGTTTATTACAATATAAGGTTAAGTGGTTATTAGTGTCTTCCCATTTAACGTACATTACTGTTATAAAAAAAATAAAAAAGAACGAAAATATTAAGTTTTCACCTTATATATATATATATATACGTGTGAAGGTATACATATGCATACATTAATCATACGTAGAATTTATATTTTATAATATTTAATTTTGTGCTAATATATTTATAAAAATTTTTACCCTCTACAATGTTTATATGAATGAAGGAAGTGCAAGGAAAAACATTGGTTTTATATTCAGTTCATCAAGTATAGATTAACATATTTTTTTTTTTATGCTAATAAACTAATAGATTTATAGTGATATTACGTATATATATATATTTTTAAAAAAGCAGCTCATATATATAGTTATACCTATCTGCCATCTGGCTATGTTTGTAAATTCATATAAAAATTATGAAAAAATGAGTAAACCTGATAAGGGTTTTGAAGAAACCAACGACACCCTACCTGAAAGTACAGGTAGACAATATGCTGTAGAGGGGTACACTAATGAAAGTATTGCAGTTCCCCAAACGAAATATCAGGAGTACTATACTTATCCGAATGCAGGAGTTCATGAATATGAAAATAAGAAAAATTCTTCAATGAATATTAGTTGCTCAGGAAACTCATTTAGTTGCAAACCACAAAATCGAAAAGTATTTATTCGCACAGTTGACAACAAACGTAAAACGAGCAATAAAAAATATAATTCTTTTAATAATTCATTCTGTCAAGAATATAATCCTTATGTAATATATCCCAGTAATTCAATCCAAGGAAGTAATATAGAAGATTATAATTATGCTATGCCTATGAGTGATAAAAATGCAGAATATAAAGAAAAATATATAAGCAATAATCCAAGTAGGTTAACTTATGCATATCTATCTGATGATATTAATTACTCTCTAAATGGGCAATTTATGGATCTTGACAATATGCACACCAATGTGCCAATATGTATTAGAGAATCGTTTCAAAGCAACAGAGTGAACAACCTTATGAATCGTATGTATCCAATGAGTCAGGTAAAACAGTGTTCCAGTCTTATAAGCATTTGAGCTTAAAAAAAAAAAGAAATTAGACAAGAAAGAAAAGAGAAAAAGAACTAGAAAAAAAAAAGAAGACTAATAAAATAAAATAGGATAAAAAAGATATAGAATAAAATAAAACAGAATAAAAAAGATATAGAATAAAATAAAACAGAATAAAAAAGATATAGAATAAAATAAAATAGAATAAAATAAAACAGAATAAAAAAGAAATAGAATAACATAAAATAGAATAAACTAAAACTAAAACTAAATTATATTAAAGTAACAAATTAAGCGTTAAGACAATGTCATGCGTATATATATCAACAACACACTTAGTGTGAAGAAAATCATTTCCAATGAACACTTTTAAATTTATTAAAAATCAATAATATAATTATTCCATTTGTATGTTACTTGCTTTTTTTTTTTTTTTTTTTATAGGATGAATATAATTTAAATAACACTCTACCTAATGTAGTAGACTTAAAATGTGATGTCATTGCGAAAGACATTTTAAGATATATTCGCATGTTTATAAGATATATTTATAAAGTAGTTAAATTAGCTTTTGCAAAAATTAAAAGGGACTTAAACACTAAAGAAATTTACTTTGACCCTACAATACCACCAATTCATCAAATGGATATGGAATGTGAAGTTTGTAGAAAAAAATATGGAGATATATTATTAGATGCCCATCAGAAGGACTGTATAAGTTTTTTTGAAGGGGTTGACGAATCTCGTACTATATTTTCTAAATTATGGGATATTATAAATAATTGGCTAGACTCAAAAGAAAGTGATAAAATTGACGTCTTAAGAAGTCAAAGAAGCGTAGAACAGCTAATTCAAGAAAATAGAAAGGAGTATGAAGAGGTTTATTATCAAATGGAAAATTTCCCAAGGGACGAAAATGGAAAAATCGAATTACCTCAATTCAATGATATTTCGAGACAGAGCATCGTAATGACATAGGTATATTTAGTTTTTCTATCATAAAAAGAAAAATAAAAAGGAAAAATGAGGTCATATATTGAACAAAATACGACGAGAAATAAGGTCAGAAGCTGAATAAATGAGAATACGATGCATCAATAAATTATTTCTTAACTCAGAAAAATTATCCCAGATTTTACGTGAATGGTAATTTGAAATAAAAAATTTCATGTAACATATATATGTATTTTTTGAAGAAATTAATCAGGTAAATATATGAAGTTAGCTTTTAGTGTTCGTGCTTTCCAACGCTGCGATAATAAGGCATATTTTTTGGTCGTGTGAAGATGTTATGCGCGGGCGTATATGTGTAGGTGAACATTTATATGCATATACATGTGTATGTACATTTTGAGTACCTTTTTTTTCACACATCAGGAAGTCAATATTTATACTTTCTCTATTGTACTGTTCTATAGTATACTTTTCTATGCTATTATGTAGTATATTGAACTTTACTTTTCTTTACGTATGCTTTCTTGACTTTCTTTTTTTGTAAATTTTTTTTTAAAATTATTTTAAAATTTAAGAATATTAACCTATGCATTTGCCACTGCGCTTCCATTCACTGCTTTGCATTTTAGAGTTATGAAAAATATGGACTTTTTCTGCTTTCCCTTAGTATTATATCACTCTATGAACAGTTACATTAATCATAGCTTACATATTATAACCTGCTCATTACAACAAATAGACAGGCGGTGAAAGCTGACGTAATTGCATCTGTTTATAATAACCAGAGGAAGCTAGAAAGAAAAAAAAAAAAAAAAAAAAAGGAAGAAACTTCTGTTCAGGATAAATGTAAAAGGTGTACATTTCACAAATGGGAATGGCATAGTTATACGAAAAATGTAAATATTCTAACGTGGTTAGAATCACTGAGGGTTTAAAATGTTAGCTACTATATAGCTTTATATTCGCACATGCATACAGTATATTTATGTTCCAGTGGAACGCATTGCGTCAACGCGTACATATATATGATCTTAATTAAATTGGGAAAATATGTAAAATAAAAGTGGAAATAAATAAATATGGAAATAAATAAATATGGAAATAAATAAATATGGAAATAAATAAATACTGAAATAAATAAATACTGAAATAAATAAATATGGAAATAAATAAATATGGAAATAAATAAATATTGAAAAAAGTAGATGAAAAAAGAATGGACAATGGAAAACTAAATAAGCGATAAATACGCGAATTCAAGAAAAGCAGTACATATGAACAGTTCAGGAGGCATGTTCTTGTGGTGCATAGTGATTCCAATTTTCATTATGTAATTTTGTATTAGTCGCTTGTGTTTCATTTTTTTTTTGAAAAACTAGTAATTTAAATTTAAGTTTTTCATTAATTGCATCTATAAAATCTTCTGTGAACAAATAGTCTTTTTCGGTAACATTTTTAATTCCTTTAATGCATGCTGCTAAATCTTTCGGCATTAGTCCATCTTCAACGGTTTCTATACAAGCCCTTTCAAGTGCATAACAGAACTGTTGTAAGGGTTGATTGTTATCTAACTTAGCTCTGTGTTGAAGACCCCTTGTCCATGCAAAAATAGATGCAATAGGATTTGTTGATGTTTTTTCACCTTTCTGATAAGATCTAAAATGTCTTGTCACAGTACCATGTGCAGCTTCAGAAACGCATGTAACACCATCTGGGCACATTAAAATAGAACTCATTAAACCTAAGCTTCCATACCCTTGTGCAACTGCATCTGATTGTATATCTCCATCATAATTCTTACAAGCCCATACAAATCCTCCCTCAGATTTCAAAACCTGCGCAACCATATCATCAATTAATTTATGTTCATACCATAAATTATGTTGTTCAAATAATTTTCGAAATTTTTCTTCATATATTTCAGAAAAAATATCTGTAAATAATCCATCATAGATTTTCAGTATGGTACTTTTTGTACTCATATATAGAGGCATTTTAAGATCTAATGCATATCTGAAGCATGATAAAGCAAAATTTCGGATAGACTCTTCTGTATTATACATACCTAAACACACACCAGAACCTTTGAAATGGTAAACCTTTTCTCTGACTACTTGAGAATTATCATCGGGGGTAAAAACTATTTCAAATGTACCACTTTTTTCAATTTTTAATGATTTCTGTTTGTACTGATCAGCATAAGCATGTCTTCCTATAATAATTGGTTTTCTCCAATTAGGTATAAATCTAGGTATATTTTTTATAAGAATAGGAGCTCTAAAAACAGTTCCGTCTAATATATTTCTTATCGTGCCATTTGGACTTTTCCACATTTGCTTTAAATTAAATTCCTTAACTCTAGCAGCGTCAGGTGTAATTGTAGCACATTTTATACCAACAGAACTTTTTTTTATTTCCTCTGCTGCTTCTAGTGTTACTTCATCATTTGTTCTGTCTCTATTTTGAATAGATAAATCGAAATATTTTATATTCAAATCTAGATAGGGTAGTATTAATTTATTCTTAATATCTTTCCATATTACTTTGGTCATTTCATCTCCGTCTAATTCTACCACTGGATTTTCGACTTTTACTTTCCCGTAAATGTTGAAGGAGGAGGGGCTCTTTTTTATATTTCGTTTGATAATATTGTGAATCACTGGACGTTTGATAATATTCCATTTTGCTCCCATTTTTGTTCCGTTTTTTTGGCTTATTTTTTAGTTCCCTTATCTTTTTACTTCTTAGTTCCCTTATTTTTTTCCTTTTTAGTTCCCTTATTTTGTTACTTCTTTGTTCCTTTATTTTGTTCTTTTTTTTTTTTTTTTTTTTGCTTAACTTACTACCCTTTTTATGAAAAATTTTGAATAAAAAAGATGGAACACTTGGCCTAGTCACTACTTTAAAGAGTGGCTTAAAAAAATATTAAAAAAGCTGTGTATACGGAAAGACTTAAAAATATTCGCAAATGTATATATATGTATACACACACGTATACAAGTTAATGCCCCCGTATGTATACTTATGGTGTAGAAGCAGAAACCGTTTTGCGTACTTTTCGTATCTAAATATGTGTCCTCGTTTTTGTTTTTCTGTTAATTTCCGTAATAATAAACTAAGACATTATTTTTTTTTTTTTAACCTGATTCGAGAACAACTTTTCCATATTTGTTTCGTTCTAACGCGGATTTTTTAAACAGTACAACGGGTTAAAATAATATGATAAAAAAGGGGCGGTAAATTTTGTATACATATATAAATATATATTTATACCTATATATATAAATGCGTACCCAAGAATGTGGATCTTTCTCAGCAACTTACTTCCTATGCATTCAGCTTATACGAAAGCAAAATTATAAAAGGAACAGATACAATAATTTGGATCATATATGTGTACCTTTATTCGATATATCTACCTTACAGCCTCTTTTTGTAATGCGAAAAAATTATATACATGTATGCATAAGTATTTATATGTATGTACGTATGTATTTATAAGCATGTATATATATCAGGTCATTATTCCGTATGTGTAAACAAAAAAATTAAAATTCTGAATCTCATTTCGTTCGTATATTTTCATGCAAGTTCGTGTTTGTGCCTTTCTTGCCTCTATCTTGACCCTTTCTTTTAATGCATATATTTAAATTTTTCAACGGGCAAAAATTTTTTGTTTTTTATAAAAAGTAAATCCGTCGTGTTTTATTAACCATAAAAAATGTGTTTTCATTTCTTTCTATTTATTCCATTGTATATGCATACGTATATGTGTTTTTCTTTTTTCTTTTTTCTTTTTTTTTTTTTTTTTTTTTTTTTAATTTAAATGTTATTTATTCAAATTAACGGAAATGTATAATTTAATAATAAAAAAAAAAAAAAATATATATATATATATAGAGTATCCTTTGTGTAATTAGTAACTTGTTGAACTACAAAGGCATAATAACTACTAGTAAAGTAATGACGGATTACCAATCCTACGACAAAATATTCCTTATTCTTACCTACTTATTATTATGCACGAAGAAAAAAAAACAGAACAGTAGAAAATAAAATATATAAAATAAAAAATACCGTGTTGAAATTGAACTATGCTGCATATATATATAAACAAGAAACAATTACAAGAACGTGCATTTACGGGTTTTTTTATTACGTGTTAATTAGCTAAATAATAATAAAATGTAAGTGCATCATGCTGTAGCCATGACTATTACATTCATATATATATAAATGTACCACTTATGAATGTGCACAAATATATATACATACATATTTATACATATATATATATATATATATATATATATATATATATTTTTTTTTTTTTTTTTTTCGTTTAACAAGTTGGGAATGTATAAAATTGAACACGTACATATATGCGTATATACATATCTATTTACCTCATATATGTATGTGCGGGTATATGCGTAACAATAACGTTCCTTCATTTACTTGAATTTATTACTCAATCCTAAAAATTAAAAAAATGCTAATTTTTCGTTTTTTTCTTTTTTTTTTTTTTCTTTATTTTTCTTTATTTTTCCCATCATTTATTCATGTATCATATGAAATTTTTTTACAATTAATAGAAAAAATTATATTATGTAGATAGGTATGTAAATATATGCTGTATAATCACGTACATATACGTACATATGTACTTGTATAAAAATATACGTGAAAATAAATAAATATATATATATATATATATTTATTTATTTATTTTTTGATTTATAATTACATATTAATAAGTAGTTCTTTTCAAAAGATCTTTAAAATTACTATAGAAGATGCTTTAATCTCCTATTTGAAGAATACTATTCTAGCAGTACATAAAACTGAAGAGTCAAAGCTGAATAAAATGAGATTTATGAAAGGAATTAATAATGTTAATATATTTTATTATAATAAAAATAGTATTAGGAAAAAACTGTATGTATTTGTAAATTTCTTTTTCTTTTAGAATTTAACAATAAATATATTTATCATCGTTAGTAGTAGTAGAAAGGGCTTATTTTCATTTATATATTTCTGAAGTTATATCTTTAATATCATATGAGTAATGCATGTCATTACAGTGTTATCGTATATATAATACTCATATAACGTTACCATACGATTAGTTTAAATTTGTAATAGCTTCACTTGGGTGTTAATATATGTTTTCCATTATTTTTGCTTTTTTTCTCTCATTTTCCCTCCATTTTTGTGCTCGTTTTTTCGCACTTTCCCTCCATTTTTTTTTTTTTTTCCTTATTTATAAAGCTGTTCCAACGGGTACATTACATATGGCTATGAATACATTTAACCTGCTCATAGGCGCATGTTCATAAAACTTAACTTGCTTTAATTTGCTGTGTTATTTTTGTACATACAATTTATTTTTGCTTCAATTAGCAAATCGTTTATGATCCTTTTATAGTGACATAAGGTCGTCTCTTTTTATGTGCAGTTGCCTAGTTCTGGGAAAAAATAATTTGCACACTTACATACCCGCATATGTATATATATACATAGTATATATGCACCTGTACCAATATATGTACACACGCATATATATATATATTTATATATATAGATATGAACTTTTCTATTTGTACTTGCACATATGCACATTTATAATATGCAAATGCTACCTTACTGTATGTAAAATCGTGAAATATGGAACGTGAGTTGAACATCTGACTATATCATATTTAAGTCGTCTGTTTTTATCTTTTTTTTTGATGCATATCACTCGTAGGGAAGTTACTTGTTGGGTTAGATGTATGCATGCATGCGTGCGTGTATAAATATATATAAGTGTATATATGTGCACGTGTATTTGTGTGCTCACACATTTTCGCATGTACATATGTGCATGTGTTCATATATGTATATGTTCATATGCTTGTATGTGCAAATGTTCATAACAGGTAAATAAAAGAAACTAATATGGACACGTTTAAGGTGGACGAGATTATTAAGAAGAATGAAGACTTCAGTAAATATTATGAGTACGACACTAAGGAGAGTGACCAAGGTAAGTCAATGGAGGAAGTACACAAGGAAACATGTAATTTGAATAACATGAATAATTATTTTAATAAAGATATTGTTAAGATTAATGATGAAAATTGTGGGAACGACAAGAGTCGAGGGATCAGTAAGCATACTGAGGCAAATAGCCATCGTGATAGAACTCATAGGGAGGATATTATAAGAGGGAGGGACAACCAAAAGAAAGATGTCGTTGCTGCATCAAGAAATGAGGTGAATGAAGTTAACGGGGTAAATAAAGTTAACGAAGTAAATGAAGAAAAAGAGGAGGAGTCGGGAGGGAAAGAAGAGTATGAAGAAGAAGAAGATGATGAAGAAGATTATTCAAGTTCCATGGAATGCATTTCAAATGATGATAACTCCTATTATTCGATGTATGAAGGGTACAAAACTAATTATATTATGGAATCACTATTTGATAAAAATTCGTTTGTTTATTTTATGGTGCCTTTTAATAAATATAATTATACAAATTATTACACAAACTGGAATAAGTTAAGTTTTCGTATGTATGCTTCTTTAAACTCTGTGACCCCAAAATATATGAAAAAAAAGAGGAAAAGAAATAGTCTAACTACCTCATATAATAGTATTAAAAATACGATAAATACTAACAACAGTAGTAGCAATAAAAAAATTAACGGCAATTATTGTGGTAATTATATCCAAAGTAATGATGATTATACCACAGATTACAATTTCAATAACCCTTTAATTTCCATTTTAAATAATTTCTTATATTTCTTAATACTTAGTGAGTTTTTAAATTATAATGAACTATATAAATTGATGCCATTATGTAAATGCTCATACGATATTTTTAACAATTTTTTTTATATTAACGTTCATATAAATCCGTTCAAACAAAATATTAAAGACATTATGCTTTTCCTAAAAGAGAACAAGGAATACCAGTTTAAAATTTTAAAAAGTGTGAATTATAAAATGAGAAGTTACGAAAAATTATATGACCATAAGAGGGAACTGTTGAATGGAAGGGGAGTATGGGTTCATAACACAAATGAAGTGTTTGAGGAAAGGAAGCATTCCAGAGAGGAACATTGGGTATTAAGTAATGCGCAGAATGGAAACAGCGGAAATAAAAACAGTGGTGAAATAAATAATTATGTTAATAATGATATTAAAAAAAACAATAATGATAATCATAGTAATAATTTGGATAAGCTGCATGCTTCAGATAAGCTTACAAAGGGATCGTATATAGCAGGGAAAGAAGAAAACCATGATTGCTACGGAATGATGGAAAGAATGGTTAGAGAGGGAGAGCAAAGGAACTCTTATGAAAAGGCTAGTCTCATACCTAATAAATCAGTACAAAATAACGTTCTTTTTACAAATAATATTATTAACATTAGAAATCTATTTAGCTTATATGAATTTACAAGAATATATTTAAGCAAATATAATAGAGAGAAGGTTCATTTTTGTATATCTGATGAGAGTTTTAAGTATGATTTTAAAAGACCGAGTACATTTTTTAATGATGTATTTCCTTATGGAAATAAAATATGTTCTTTTGAGTATAAAGTGAAGTTAAAAAAACATGTACAAAGAAGGTGGAATTTGAAAAGTAATTATGTGCATGAAAATTACTTTCATCATATATCGGATCATTCAAATAATGGGGGAATAGTAAAATTAATTGAAAATAAACATAGTAATTTGTATCCTTCCTTTACTTCTTTTATATCATTAGACAAGTTTGGTTATGTTAATCTGTGGAAAATTGATGATCTAAATTCGTTAGTTCCAAATATTTTACTTAAATCGAAGTTATCTCTCAGTGGCAGCAAACATATTATGGCGACGGATTCGGTTAACCTAACAAGTGACAAATTTTTGTTAGCCGACAGCTCCTCCTTGTACTTCTTTTCTCTAAAAGGTACCAAAAAAAATAGAGAGCAAATTGGGGGTTATGCGAACCCCCCCTTTAAGTGAGTGAGTGTGCAGATTCAACTATATCGATGCTCATGCATATATAGGAACAAATAGGAATACATGCGAACACATATATAAATATATATATATATATATATATATATATATATATAAACATACTCTTGATTGCATCCCCCTCTGCAACGCGTACATTTGGTTTATGCCTGTTTTCGTGTGTCCGCACCGAAATCGTCTAAACAACTTGAATGATTTATGTTTCGTAAATGCCCCTATATCTCGTGGAATATCCATATTTTTAATGATCTCTTTTTCATTTTACAGATGAAGGGGAACTACCACTGACGGGAGTTATCGCCCTGAATACATGCAAAGAGAAGGAAGAAACAAAGATAAAGAACATTGTAAAAACTGATAAGAACAAATGTTGTGTTGGTTTAAGTAAGGCAATATGCTATAGAGTAGACTTAGAAAGAGGTGAGATCGAAAGTAATAAGAAAGTAATGGAGAATTTACAAAAAATAAATTGTTTTGATACAAATACAAACATAGTTTTAAGTAAAAAGAATATATTAATTGATGATAGAAGAGTAGCAAATTATGTATCCTATGTAAATTATAATTTAATAGATTATGAAAATGAGAAGAAATATTATAATAGTGACAACTCTTTTAAAGATTTTAGCTTAACTGGTATTTCATTAACTTGTTTAAATTCGAACAATTCAATTTTTCTATTTGATTTAAGATATAAATACCCTTCAACTTGTTTATATTATGAAAACGTAATTACAGAAACGTATAATTTGAGAGAAAGTGAAAAATTGAAATATTTAAATATGTTGAAGAGGAATTATAATTCAAGGTATTATGTAAATAATAAAAAATATTGTGGTTTTCACGATAATGTAATTTTATATCCATGTGTTGTTAGTGATCATGTAGACAGATCCATAAAAGAAGAGGAAGAATACTATGTAAAAAATAAAATTTTATCAGATGAATCATTTATATATTCTATAATAAAAGAAAAAAAGAAAAGAGAATTTTATAATATTCCTAGTTCTTATTTAAATATGTGGAGGTGGTGTGATAAGAGGCAGTTTAAAACATTTTTTCATTATTATGAAGATCTAACTAGTAAACGAAATATAACAAGTACAACAAATATGGCAAATACATGTTATCAAAAGTTATCCTTCGATTCAATATACAAGTTTGTTGATGCACCAAATCATATTTTCCTTACTTATGAAAATTCCAATTTTATCCATTCCCTTTTGTCACCATCATATGGGTTGGAAATAAAAAGTTCTCTTAAGGAAGTCCCTTTTTTTATGCATCCTACAAATCTTTAACCATATAATGAATTGTATACCGCTTCTTACCCTTTGGCATTTTTCATGAATCTTGTGTATGTTTAACAATGATGGGAACGATTGAGAAGCAAGGGAGGGGGGGGAGGAACGCATATACATATATATATATATGTATGTATATATGTGTGTATATCACTGCACATTGCTGCTGCTTCCATTTTTTTTTTTTCACCATACGCTGTTGATGTTTTGAACCACGCCTTATATACCCATGACGGATGAACATAACTCTGTCATGACATAAATAGAAACATAGCCTTTTACCCTTTTTTAAATAAAAAAGGATAAAATTATTTTATATCCCTTTAGTTTTTTATTTACTTTTAATTTATTTAAGCTTTATTAATTTAATTTAATTTAATTTTTTTTTTTTTTTATTATTATTATTGACGAAGATTTTTATTGTCTCCATTTTGTGAATATGTTTATTTATTAAATGAAAAAACAAAATTGCGTAAGCAAAAAAAAATGAAAAACAAATATACAGTCCTTTCAAAGTGGACAGTTAAATCATGGGAACTTATTTTAATTTCTTCGTAAGTGTATGTTGGGGCAAAAGCGGACACTCACGTTTTGTCACGGCTGTATCGTATCGTGCTTGCGCAACTAGCTTTGATCGAAGATTTGGTCAGTATTAAAAATTATTATCTCCATAATTTTAGGGAAAGCATTTCCCAATTTTCACGAAATTATGCGCGAGTAGTAGTTCTATATTATTCCAATTTTGAAGATATCCACTTAAATATACATGTACATATATCGCATATACCCCTCTTGTGGCTAAAATGGAAATTCATGTAGCAGCTTCCCTTTTGCACATATTAAACAGTAACAAAAGAAAAAAAAAAAATAAAATAAAAATAAAAATATGAGAAATTTTTTTTTATTTACAAATATATGTTTCCTTTTTACGTATATTTTTTATTTTAAACTTTGTGTCCTTAAAAATACGTACGAAAAATGAAGAAGTCACTACTTAAATACTTATATAGTTTTGTATCATTAACACGTATATTACAAAAAAAAAAAAAAGAAAAAAAAAAATTAAACATTTTTACGTACAAAAAATGCACATAACACAATGCACACCTAAAATGTGCACTTTGGATATATGAGAACTCGTTGAAGTGGTGTGCAAAACAAAAAAGAAAAAAAAAAAAAAAAATTTCCACATATTATTAATATTTATTCTAGTTTATTCCTGTCCATTCCAGTTCACTCCAATTCATTTCAGTTCTTTAAATGACTTTCTGAGTAGACAGCAGAACGTGGTAAAGGGCATGCCCTTATTTAAACTGTTCACGTAATCTTCGAATTTGTTTAAGCGAGGTGCCGTTTCAATAGCTGCAAAAAAATTGTTTGTTTGAATGTACATAGTGTGAATATGTCCATGTATTCACATACAAATATGTGCAAACTATATGTATACTTGCATACATTTGCACCGATTAAAGATTTCTGCCTGACCTTCGTACGTTCCATTGTGCAAAGTGACAGTAGCTCGATACTTCTTTTGCGGGTCAGACATTTGGATGTTATAAAATTCGATTACAATTTTATCATCTGCTTCAATTTTAACATTTACGACAAAGGGAAAAAAAAAAAAAAAAAAAACAATAGTAATAATAAAATAGTAATAATAATAAAAAAAAAGGCACACATATTTCCAGACAATTACACAGAAAAATGTCTTACAAAAGGAACAGGTGGTTATACAATATGAACTAAAAAATTAACGGACGAGCGGTATATTAGAAAAAGCTTAAGCATTAGAAAAACCTTGAAGTATTATCTCAAATCCTAAAAGGTTATATAAAGTCTCTAGTTTTTTCTTCCATTCACTCTCAATATAGTCCTTATGTAATTTCACGGTGTTATATTCTGTTATAGCAAAATTTAAAGGGGAAAAGGAAAAGTATAAAGCACATGAAACGTAAGAAGCATACGAAATGTAAGAAGCATATGAAATGTAAGAGGCATATGAAATGTAAGAAGCATGTGAAATGTAAGAAGTATATGAAATGTAAGAAGTATGTGAAATGTAAGAAGTATATGAAATGTAAGAAGTATATGAAATGTAAGAAGTATATAAAAAGTAAGAAGCATAAGAAAAGCAAAATGGCGTATGTAGGTAATGCAAATGGACAAAAAAAGCTCATGGGATCGTAAATAAAAAGAAGTACCTAATTTAGATGAATCAAAGTTTTTCAAAATTAAGTTAAGTCTTTCATTAATTTCGTCAATTAATTTGGGAAATTCGTCTAATTTTTTCTCCTCCTCCTATGTGCAAAATGGTGAAGGGAAAAATGGTTAGAGGTAAAACGGTTCGAAAGACATAATTATGTAGACTTCTTACCATGACACTCTCCTTCAGCTCAGTTACCAAAACGGTATTGGCTTCGATCTCTTAAAAAAATAATAAGCATAATATATATTAAAAAAAAAAGAAAAACATACTTATATATGTATATATATTAATAAACCTTTCTTTTAGATAAAAAAAAAATTATAAAAAAAAAAAAATAAAAATAAAATGAATTGTTAATATACATACTCATATGAAGTTTTCATTTTGGTCAGCTAATTTCAAGAATACCGTGAGTTATCCTATTAATTGATATTTTTTTTTCCTTTGTTTTATTTTTCAGAATTTCTATTTGCTCTTTGAAAAAAAAGAAAAAAGTAAATTAAAAAAAAGCTATATTTTCGTACACTGTAATTAAAAAGGAAGTTCAAGTGCATTCCTTGTATTTCGGCATATTCACTGTATGATCATTGAATCTTACTTTTTTCGTTTTCAATGTATGATATTAATTCATTGTACTGCTTTTCATTGTCCTCAACTATCTGATTTATTTGTTGTTGAAGAGACTCTTTTATTTTGTTATTATCTAGTACGTCCTCCATTGCATGAATTTTTCTTTTCCTTTTTTTTGTATATTTGTATTTTCCGCGTTATATTATACTTACATTTCATGTATAATATTTTGCGTTTTGTCCGTTTTGTATAGTTTTTGCCTTAATTTACTTCTGCTTTGAAATTTATTATTTATTTTATTTTATTTATTTTATTTTATTTATTTTATTTTATTTATTTTATTTATTTTAATTTATTTTATTTATTTTATTTTTTTGTTTTTTTTGTTTTATCTCGTTATACACGTACTAATTATTTTGTGTGAATTACTGTCTATTATATATTAACATATAAATAGGATTAACTTAACAACGTATAAAACATTTTACGTTTCGTCGCATCTTAAAAAGGTACAAGAATCAATAAGCACAATCAATACATACATATTTGAACATATACAGACATACGCGTATATGTATATGTATACATATGTGTATACGTGTAGAAATGTAAAACAATTTCCCTTCGCCCAATTAAAACTCTTGTATGTGTTACATATTTTCATCTAGTTCAAGTGCAAAAAGTTTCTATTGGTTTAATAAAACACATTAAAAGGGGATAATAATATATTAAATGAAAAATAAAATATTATAAAAAAAAAAAAAAAGTTAACCGCTTTTTTTTTTTTTTTAAGAAAAATTTAATTTTGAAAAAGCACTTCAAAATTTAAAAAATATTATATAATGAAATTAATTTATTATTAAAAAAAAAAAAAAAAGAAAAAATAATATATATATATCATCAACATGAATGTGCATATATAAATGATTATCTTTGTTCTGATAATAATGTGAAGTGTTTTACTGTTTGGCTTTATCCTGTTTATATAAAATACATAAATGAATGAATAAATGAGTATGGGGATACACAAATATTAAAATGTAGCAAGAAAAAAATGATCGTTTAATTATTCATAATTTTAAAACCGCACAATCCCTTATATTTTTAAACTTAATGATGAAATTATAGAAGGGGATACTAAAAGAAAAAGAAAAAGAATTGGAAAATAATGGAACGTAGGAATTAAGGAAATAATAAATTAAGGAATTACGAAAAAGAGCGCGAAACAAAACTAAATCTGTAAATTTAAATTACCACAAAAAAGAAATAAAATAAACGTCCATATTGTTTGCTCGCAGCTGTATGTTTGTCCATTTATGTTTTCTCGCTATTAATTACACATTTAATTAAGTACAAAATAGAATAATGGAAATGAGAGATAACAAAATGAGATAAATATACAGACGTAGGTATATATATATTTATTTATTTATAAGAGAAATAAAGTTCTAAAATTTTTTTTTTTTTTTCTGTTTTTATTTTTGCAAACTACATATAAATGAGAAGTTAATAACAAAGCCTAAACCAAATTAGGAAGAAAAACTGATTAGAAAAATTATAGTATATGCGCAAGAAAAAAGAAAGAATTTTTTTTTTCCCTCTTTTTTTTTTTTGTTTCGTTAATTATTATGAACAAAATGGAAAGGATGAAAATTTTATGAACAATTAATATTCAGAAACTTAATTATTATTTGAAGGGGAAACTTCTGATTGTATTTTTTTTAATGTGTCTTGAAGCAAATTAACATTTTCATCAATTTTACAGTTCAGTAATTTAATATTTTTCTCTGCCAAATTCAGTGTCTCGTCTAGCTTCGCTTGTTGCTTTTCTAAATCTGGGAATATGGAAGGACGAAGGAAAAAGAAAAAAAAAAAAAAAAGCATCTATGAGTGTTGCACGGGTAGATTTACGTGTATGCTCAGCGCATGCATAGATTTATGTGTACGCGTATTACACACATATGCCCACACTTGTGCAATTGTTCATCATACCTTCTATCCTTGAGGAGAACGATTGTGCGTTATCATGTATTTTTTTCAATTGATGAAGTCTGGTTAAAATATTAGGAATTATGTGATGGGTTTTTTTCCATATATCTAAGATCTTAAAAAGTTCATCAATTGATTCTTCATAATTTCCTCGTTCTTTTGATATGTTCAGGAGATCTTTTTTAAATTTTTTTAGGTTTAGAAATTCGGACTGAAGATTTTGCATCTTTTTTTTTACGCTCTCTAATTTATTTGAATCTAACAAACTTAGTTTATTATATAAATCTAAAATAGCATGGTTAAGATCATCATATGGAAGCATAGATATTTTATCAATACCTAAAACCTTTTCAATATTTGAAATTTTTCTTTCTAGCATTAATAAATCCGTTACCTGAACATCTTTTTCCTGCGCATTTGTAAGAGTATATATATCAAATTGTTCGGAATTGGAAACCCTAAGATTATCCCCTTTTTTTGTATCTTCATTATTCCGCTTATCTTCATCATCCCAATTTAAATTATTATCCTGCCAACGCTTCAATGTTTCGAAAAGAATCCTAGCGTCTTTACAATAATCATAGGTAGTGGCATATTTTTCCATAGATACTCTTTCGTCTTTTTCCGTTTTAAATAGTTTTTTAAGCGTATCATCATTTAACATATTGCTTATATCGTTTTTTAAAGAAAACAGTTCCATTAGTATTTCGGGTGCTTCCCTATTATGTAAAATTTGTTTAAGTATTTTTTCATGTTCTGCTAGCTCTTCGTCATCTAGTTTATTATTTATGTTTATGGGGTTTGTTTGTTCTTTTCGCATTCTTGTTATGTCGTTAATATATAATATAATATCCTCCACTTCACATTTTAACTTTTGTAAATAAGATAAAGGATCGTCTAAATAGCTATGCATGTTCTGGTTATACTCATACTTACTCGAATTGTTATACCTTAATTTCGAAGGATCAACATCTACAACAATACCGTTATTATTGTAGTGCTTAAAAATTTTATTTTTATAAAATTCGTAAGAATATATAGCTTTATTAGTGCATGTTTCGTCTAAAATGAGGCTTTTATTTTCGTCTGTTATTCCATATTTATTATTCATTATTTCGGACCCATATTCCAACGAATTTTTATTTTGTTTAACTTTAGAATTATCTGCTGTTGTTAACATACTTGATAGGTACGTATCTAAAGGAGAGGAATATATATTAACATTTATTTCATCTAAAAAATGCTTATTCATCGTAACTACATCTTTGTATAATTCATTTGGATCATTATGACATAATGTATAACTAGATGTATCTGGAACATATTCATAAACATCTTTTTCTTGTGAGGTAAAAAAAAAATCTCTCATGTTTAGTTTTAAGTTTTCCTTTGTTAATTTTCTACTTCTGTTCATATGAATATCTTCTTTTTTTATATAGTCTGATATATTTTCCACTTCAAATAATTTACTTCCACTTTTTTGCTCAATTTTTTTGCTTTTTAACTTTACATTGTACAATAGCTTCTTATCTGCTAGATAATCGTCACATGTACTTGAAATAATAATTTTACTATTTTTTTCATTCTCTAATGAATTTAACGGTATATTATCTTCTTTTTGTTTTTCATTTACAATCCTGGTAATGCCTTTATTTCGTTCTTCATTCTCATTAGTCGTTGTATTTCCGAAAGAAGCATGAATCTCTTTTTCCACGTTGTTTTCGAAGCCGTTTTTTGCGTATTCCGATTTTAGGTTCCGTTCATGTTGTTCATGTTGCTCAGGTTGTTCATGCTGTTCAGGCTGTTCAGATTCATATTCTTCTCGTTTTACTGATAGATTGTCTTGTTCATGTTGCTTACTATTATCACTTTGCTCAAAATGCTCGCTATCATCACTGTGTGTTTTTAATTTCCTTTCCGTTGATGTTTCCATATTTGCCAAAGTTCTCCTCGAGTGATTAGCCTATATGTTGTTTGCACTAATAGTGCTTATTTGTTTTTATTTTTTACTTTGTCTATTTTGTATACAACAAAAAGTGTACATATATAAAATGTTTTGCCGTTATATAATTATACTGAAGATGCTTAGTTATCCAATTTATATAATTTTAAAAGTTCACTTTTGTATATTGCAACATTGCACATATGGAAAGGTAAACAAGGAAAAAAGGAAAAAAAAAAAAAAAAATGGGGAATACACACCTACGCATACATTACATTTTAGCATTACAATAAGAGAAAAAAAGTGTACTTATGCGTATATATATATATATATATTGCATAATTTTTTTAAGTATAACATAAAGGAGTTTATTTTCTTTTTGATTGGTATTTTTGCGTATACGGAGAAGAAGCACTTGTAAGGTTTTAACCAAGCCCATGTTTCACATATTTTGTTATTCGAAAAACACATTCCATTTATATTTGAACTAGGGTTAAAATTGAAAAGACGCAAAAAAAAAAAAAATAAAATAAAGGAAAAAAAAATCAAGGCATAAAAAAAAGTAAAACTTTTGAAGACGGTTAAAACTGTGCATTTGTTTATGTTTTGGTATTTATTCTTGTATATGTTTACCAGTTTAAGCGTTTGCATATATTCACTTTTTGCTGCTTACATATATTCACTTTTTGCTGCTTACATATATTCATTTTTTGCTTCTTGCATATTTACATTTTATTCTGCTTGGTTATTACTCTTTTACAATTTTGCAAATTTGCTCTTTTTTCGTTTGCTTGTTTGCACTTTTACCGGTATGCTTGTTTATGTGCTTATATTATTGCCTATTTATGAGCTTGCAGCAACTATTGGGGGATTAAATATTTTACCTAATTCCCCTTCTTTAAAAAAAGAAATATTCTTCATTAGTTAACTGAGAACTGTTATTATTTTTTCTTATCTTGTGTCGTCTATAAATATACAATTGCACATATTCCTTTATAAAAGTATTTATATATATATATATTTATATATACTTTTTTTTTTTTTTTTTTTTTTGGTGCTGTAATTCATAGTATTGTAAATATATATTAAGAAATTTCACCATACACTTTAATAATTTTACACGTCCTTAATAACATATAAAGCGTTTAATCAAAATATATTACGCAAGTTTGTATTGTATAACTTGTTTCTGTTTAAATTATAAACAGACTGAAAACGATTTTTTATTTATTTATATACTTTTTTTTTCTTAAAGTGGAGAATTTTATTTTCTGTCCATGTAAGAAAAATATGTTCATATCAAATTTTTTCCTAGGTCTTTTTTTTTTTTTTTTTTATGAGAGATTCATAAAAAAGCGAAAATAAAAGAATGAGTAAAATTATTTATATTACCATACAAAAATAAAGAAAATTCTTTACAAGAAACTCCACCATTCCAGATATTTCTATCGAATTTTATGGAATATCTTTTGTTTTATTTTTTTGACTATTTGAGCAAATTTCTAAAGTGCAGAAGTTCTCATAATGACTATGCAGCTACAATATGAATTTATACAACTGTCATCAGTTGTACACATAATCGCGTCTTTTTTTTTTTTTAATATGAAAATTACTGTGCTTTATAAAACTTAACCGAGGGAACATATGTTTTTCTTTAAATGGTAAACATTGAAACTTTTAAGGGTTTATTAAAAATTTAGCATTTAAATAAAAATTTTTTTTGGAATTATAAATATAGCAGAGAAGGGTTATCTATATATTACAAGTGTAAAAATGTGTTGTAAAATTTTTCCATAAGCGAAACAAAATAAATGTAACCTCATATTTGTGCTGTCTTTACCATAATTCAACTAAAATACCATGCTTTATTATCCCTTCGGATAATAAAATGGATGTATACAAATGTTTTTTTACAAATTAAATAATAATGTGCGATGTACGTTTTGTTTTTTCTTATTCATTACAAACAAAAACATAGGTAATTACAACTAAAAAAAAAAGAAAAAAGGTATATATGTATGTACGTATGTATATATATATATATATATATTATTTATTCGTGAAAAATAAAAATTAACGTCGTGCAACATCTCATGTGCTCTACAGTTTGCTAGAAACATTAGAAAGTATAACTACAATAAATGTAACACAATTTTAAGTTGTTTAAGAATATTGCTAAAAGGAAAAGCAGTTATTATATTATTTATATGTTAACATAATTTATTCGTGAAGATATGGTACTAAGCGTGTTAACTCGTACAACATAAAAGAAAAAATTTCAAAAATATTTTCTTGAATTATATATATATATATATATATACACATATTCCCAAACATATACAAGTACACAAACGTATATTTATGAAAAAACTAATGGACAATTGTAATTTAAAAAGTGAAAATTTTTTTTTATCAATATTTGTAAAATTTTGCTTGGAGTAAAAATTTTATATTGAATAACGCACAGTTGCCACTGTAATACAGTACGCGTTAAATAAAGAAATAATATAAAATATGAAAGTTACATTTATACATGTATATATTTATATATATATATATATATATATATATATATATATATATATATACGCATAAATACATATGTATACATAATACATATATATTTATATAGTTTAAAAAAAAAAAATATATATAAATAAAATAATAATAAAATGATAAAATAATGAAGTGACACAATGACGAAATTCATAATATACACTTAATAATTTCCTAATTGTATATACATTTGTACATGTATACTTTTTTTTTTTTTGTTCGATATTATATTTTTTATTTGTTTAAAAATTAGGTTATTATAATTTGCTATTTATCAGCATACGAGAGTATGCGTTAGTTGAAGCTCATATTATTAGAGTATACACAATAATAAATTTGTCGTAGTATATAAAAACTATGTGTTTATTTATTTAGGTTTTTGTTTTTTGTTTTTTTTTTTCCTTTTTTTTTTTTTTTATAAAATATTTAAAATAATAAATTAATAGGTATATGCTAACACATAAAAAAGAAAAACAAGGAAATAAGAAGGACAAGATTCAAATAGATTATATTGTATAGTAAGATGAAAAAAAAAAAAAAAAAAAAACTAATTAGGTGAAAATAGCTAAAAGAAATACATAAACAGAATGAATGAAGTGAATATATGCTACTCTGTATGTATATATGTATACATACATATATGCATATATATATATGCATATATATATATATATATATATATGTAAAGCATAAATGACTAGATTTTAATATTGTGTACGTTTTTTTTGAGTGGTAAATAAATAGCAAGAATGGTATAAATGTAGTATAAATGTCGTATAAACGTCGTATAAATGTAGCATAAACGTACTACAAATGTAGCATAAACGTACTACAAATGTAGCATAAACGTACCACAAATGTAGCATAAACGTAGTATAAATGTAGCATAAACGTAGTATAAATGTAGCATAAACGTAGTATAAATGTAGTATAAGCGTCGTATAAATGTCGTATAAATGTATGAATAATTTTTTTTTTATTTATTATAAAGCAGGAACGCAAGAGTGAGAAAGAAACCTAAATAAGGAAAGAATGGGTAAGGAAAGGAAAAAATACATTTTGATCATTTTATACTGATATTTGTTAAAACTGAATTTTTCAGTAAAGTAATATATATTATATGAGTACAACGAAATATTATTACACTGTTGTGTAACATGTAAGTAGGAAACGTATGTGTCCATATGTGAAGTGAACACTGCTCACCTACATATTTACATTTTCAAAGAGGGATAAAATTCTAATTCATATGAAATGAATGCCGACAGTGATAATCATATTTTTTGCATAATTTACATAATTCGAATAATTAATGTTTCTGATACGTATATTATTCGATGGTTGTCTAATATGACTGATTGCACATTAAGAGTTATTTCCGAAATCGACATATTTACTCCATCCCTTAAAAACATAAATGTGCAGAAGTGTTTAAATCGCATGTTCATCCCTACCCATGGGCCACATATATTTCATTTATTCATTTTGTGCATCATTTATTGCTTCTTTTTTTTTTTTTTTTTCCCTTCCAACCCCGCGTCTATTATACAGTGAGATTCCTAAACTTGATAAAGCCTGTTATGTTTTTACTGCCTGAAGTGCAGTCGTCAGATAGAAAACTACCATTTAAGGAAAAGTTATTGTGGACAGCTGTGTCTTTGTTTGTATTTTTAATATGCTGCCAAATACCGTTATATGGGATTGTTACGAGTAAGTCTAGTGATCCGTTTTATTGGATGCGGGTAATTTTAGCATCGAATAGAGGAACGTTAATGGAATTAGGTATATCACCAATAGTTACAAGTGGTATGGTTATGCAGTTATTAGCAGGATCTAAAATTATAGATGTGGATCAAAGTTTAAAAGAAGATAGAACATTATTTCAAGGTGCTCAGAAATTATTAGGTTTGCTAATAACATTAGGGGAAGCTATTGCTTATGTTATTAGTGGTATATATGGGAATTTATCAGAAATAGGAACAGGTCATGCAATTATAATTATTCTTCAGTTATTTTTTGCTGGAGTAGTTGTTATATTATTAGATGAATTATTACAGAAAGGATATGGTTTAGGATCTGGTATATCGTTATTTATTGCAACAAATATATGTGAAACAATTATGTGGAAATCTTTTAGTCCAACAACTATTAATACAGATAAAGGAATAGAATTTGAAGGGGCTATTATATCTTTAATATATTGCTTATTTACAGAATCGAATAAAATATCAGCTTTAAAAAAAGCTTTTTATAGAACACATGCACCTAATGTTACTAATTTACTAGCAACCATTTTAGTTTTTTTAATAGTAATATATTTACAAGGTTTTAGAGTAGATTTATCAGTCAAATATCAAAGCGTAAGAGGACAACAAGGAACCTATCCTATTAAATTATTTTACACTAGTAATATTCCAATAATATTACAAACAGCTTTAGTTTCTAATTTATATTTTTTTTCTCAAATATTATATAAAAGATTTAAAAATAGTATACTAGTTAATATATTAGGTCAATGGCAAGAGGTAGAATCTAGTGGTACATCTATACCAATTGGTGGAATAGCATATTATATATCTCCACCAAATTCTTTTGCTGACATAACAAATGACCCTTTTCATACATTAGTGTACATATCTTTTGTTCTAGTTGCATGTGCATTTTTTTCAAAAACATGGATAGAGGTGTCTGGTAGTTCAGCCAAAGATGTAGCAAAACAGTTAAGAGATCAACAAATTGGTATGAGAGGGTTTAGAGATACACCCACTTCGTTAACTCGTGTCTTTAACAGATACATTCCCACCGCAGCTGCTTTCGGTGGTATGTGTATTGGTGCCTTAACAATTTTAGCTGACTTTCTAGGTGCTTTAGGTAGTGGTACAGGTATTCTACTGGCAGTTACAATTATCTACCAGTTTTATGAAATGCTCTTGAAGGAACAAGAAAAAGCAACGTCATTATTTTAAAGGTCAATCCCATATATGATAAAGGCATGAAAAACGATTTTTGTAAAACAGGCCATTTTTTTTTTTTTTTTATTTAAAAAATATTTCTTCCTTTTTTTATTTCTTTCGTTCATTCTTACTTAATTTCTTTCGTTTTCCTTTTTTCTTTTATCTTTTTTTTTTTTTTTTTAAATGTCACGATGGGGGAAGTTATAAAAAATACGTGCGTATGTGTATTCATGTGTACATTTGTATAACTAACTATGCCCATATGCGCACATGCGTATGAGTATATATGTATATATATATATATATATATATGTGTTTGTAAGTACGTGTGTGCGTGCATGTATACATGCCCTTTGTATTTTTTTTTTTTTTTTTTTTTTTTCTTTTACGATATTATATAGAATAAAATAACCTATTTTAATTGCCGTATTCTTCATTCATATATGATCTACCACCTTATGAAATATTTGATCAATTTTATGAATAACAAAACATAACGAAGAAAAAATGCCTACCAAAAAATTATATATTAAAACACAAAAGTAAAAAGTTGTGTAAATTTATTATGCGTTATAGCAAAAATTGAGGGAGTGAGCTCAGCACTCAATGGAAGCGCGTGCTTAAAAAGGTACATAGTGTGTGTTATGTTGTGTATGTTAAGGTGTGTCTTATAAGGCATGCATGTGTAGATATATGCTTATTATGTGTTTACGCAATGAATATTGTCAGTATTTAGCGATTTTACTAAACTTGAATGAAAAAAAAAAAAAAAGAATAAAGTGTAAAGTTATTACATTGTGGATATTTAAATTCACTGAAACGTAATTTAAATGTATTTTTATAATTTTTTGAGATGTAAAACTTTGAAGAGTTATGTTTAAAAAGAGGAGAAAAAATATAGCAAATGTAAGGAGCATATTTAATATAATTTTGCTTTTTTTTCAAGATAAAAACACCAAAAAATGGAGATAAAAAATAAAATAAAATAGATAAGCAGGGTAATGAAATCAGATGAAAGAAGAAAACATTTCGAAAGTGTTGGAAAAAGGACTACATTTCAAACAACATCGTTGGGGGATTCTAAAAAAAGTAGCACACAATAAATTTGAAAGTGAGCAAGAATAATAACGACATAATTATATTGTAACAAAAGGATGTGGATGTATACAAACTGGGAAAAAAAAAAATAATAATAAAATAAAAATAAATTAAAAATATTAAAAAAATGATTAGAAATATAACTCAAAAGATAATTAAAAAGATAATTAAACAGACAATTAAATAGACAATTAAGCTCCTAATTAAAAACAATAAAAAATGCAATTAAAAAGTCAATTGAAAATATAGTAATACAGATGATGTTGCTTATTGTGGGGTTGTGTGGTATAAGCGGTAAGATGAGACCCCTGTTCTTGAAATATCATACAAACGCATAGGCCGTATATATATGATGTTACGAAATTTGGTTCAAACAAATAAGCTGTAATCAAGAATCCTAAAAGATTGTATCATTTCATTAAATATGTTCAACTCGGGATGAATATCCAAGTCTTCTTTTGGTATATTCCATGTAATTAATATATCAGCGTTATATTCTTTAAAGGAAAATATACAAATATATAGTAAAATGTTTTCGTATATATCTGAATTTTGTTTTTTTATTTTTTGTCTACCTACAATTAAAATATAATTTCTTTGTGAATGAGGTAAGCAACTATTATTTACAATAATCATGTTTTCAATACTACAGTTTTCTTTTGCTAAATCATAAAAATAAAATTCCCCCTTCTCATTATTATCTATATTTTGGTAACATACAACTTCAATAATAAAACATTTGTTATCAAATTTGTGAACGTACACTTCTTGGTTATCCGGTATTAACCTGTACTTTGATGCATCCAAGTAGTTGTCAGGAATATTCATTTTAATGTATTTATCAAAAAAATGATTCTCATATAATTTCTCTTCCATTTTTGTTTTCTGCATATATTTAAATATATATATATACGCTACTGCGCATGTGTGGAAAGGTTAACGCTTTTTCGTGGTAATATGACACTATTTTAAGCATAAAAAGTACAGAGAGATATAATTAAATGAGGGTATACAAAAGCGGGAGTACGTAGGTATTTATATGGCTTAAGGACTACTTGCTTATATTAATTTTATTTTTCTAATTTATTATTATTTGAATATTTTTACACAAATGCAACGGTATTTATTTTTTCTCCCATTTTTTTTTTTTTTTCCTTTTTTTTATATGTTCTTCAATTTTTAAGTTTATATGACATGCGTAAACAGTTTAAAAATGAAGGGTGGCGAGGATGATATAGAACGGCTGAAGGTGCTTTAAAAAATATATATTTTTTTTTTTTTTTTTTGTTATAAAAAAAAACGTGTGAAATGAATTATACTAAATTAGATATGCAAATGCTTTTAATTTCTTCCTTTAAATTTTCATTCTAACCTTTTGATCAAATACAAAATTAGAGGGAGCTGTGTTTTACTACTTAAAGTATAATTTGACGTGTTTCCTTTGGGTCTAACTCCACATATGCGCCTCTATACATTCTTACGTATATACATATAAAAGTATATATATATATATATATATAAATACATGAATATATATGTGAAGTTATGTATATGCGATGTGCCCACTTGTACAAAATATACATAATTCGCTGCACATATGTTCGTTTTACATTTATTTTTTCAGTTATTTCTGAAAAAAATGTTCATAATAAATAAAAGCGATTTAAATATATTTTTTGCAAAAAAATTAATGAAACTACAGTCGAATGCCGCAGAATTTGTAAATGATTTTTTATTTAAAGTCATGTGAAATTAAAAAGGAAGAAAGTGCAGCTTAACTAAAAATATTAAGAAAGTAATAAAAACTTTTGGTAGCAATATGTATTTACCAAATGTTTTTAATTATATAATTTAATATTCACTAAAACAACGAACAGTTTTATTACATTCTCTTTCTGAATGAAAATAAAATTGCGCGGGAAATTTGAATATATATATGTATATGTGTACATGTATGTTTTTATATTTTTAAGAACATCCATATGAGTCTACCTTTATTTATACTTATATGAAAATATTACTTTTCCTCCCAAATTTTGTGTACACAAATATTTATATATAATTTTTTATATGATCCAAATGTATGTACAAATTTTTAAAACATAAAAAATATTCTAGATGAATAATACATGTACCTCCAATATGAACAAATTATTCTACAGTTGCCTTTTAAATTATAAGCAATTGCCTTATTCATTTTTGAGTAATAATGTTTGTAAAGGTACATGTATATATATATACGTACATATAAGTATATGCTAACTTTTTTGTACGGTTATTTACGTTTTCGTAACGCCTTTTTGTGTTACATATTGTAATTTGGTTTCTTTTTTTTTTTTTTTTTTTTTCCAGCTTACTAATTTTGGGCCAGTTTCTTCTTTTGTTAATATAACCCCATAATTTCAACTTACATGGAAAATTACTCAATATGCATATATATATACATAAATATATATTTTTATTTAAATATATAAGTGTATAAAGAGCCTTGTTACATATATATGATCAAAGAAGGGAATTGTCAAGGTGAATTACGTAGTATCCGTATATGTTTTTACCTTCATGTACTATATATATGTGTGTACATACATACGTATTTATGTGTATACCCATATATGTAAACTTAATTTATTTTTTTTATTATATTTTTTGTAAAAAAATAATAAGATAATTAGCAAACTAGTGAATTTGTGGTAAATTAGGAGTAATTAAAAAAAAAAAAAAAAAAGGCACAAACAAACATGTGTACATAAATATTTTTTCAAACAGGTTGATAAACCAACACATTATTTGTAAGATAATATTTATTACTATTTGCTAAGGTGGGAGGAATGTTTACAGTCCTAGGGTTATGTACGTATGTTTTTATATGTAAATGTATATGCACTTATGTGGCTTGTAAAAAATTAACCCCATGTTTTAATTTTTTACAAATTTTTTTATCAATTCTCATTCTATTATATTTAATATATTTTCGTATATCTTTTTGTATTTTTTTTTATATTGAAAAAAAAAAAAGAAGAAAAACAAATCTATATATGTATTTATAAACACATATGTTTACATTGAATAAATTTCTGTAAGGTGGTAAAAAGAATAATGGCTAAAAAAAAAAAAAAAAAAAAATCAAATTTCCTTTTTCCTTATTATAAATGTAATTTCATAAATTTTTAAACAAGATACTAAAATTTTTTGCTCCATAATAAATATGTATAATATAACTGAATAGGTTTTATTTCAATGAGTCCTATTATTCTGAGATACATTATTCTTCGAGTAGTTTAATAAACAAAAAGCGTTTTGGGAAAAAGAGTTATTTACAAATAAAAACATTTAAATCATATGCGTATGAATGTATATTATAAATATACGTAAGTTATGTACATATATAATATAATAATACTTATCAGTGTATAACTGAGCCAAATAACTTAGCAGTATAAAAATGTATATATATGTATATATATACATAAATATAAATAATGATTTGAGTATGTACGCAATTACTTATGTACACAATACGTGTATAAATATACAGAAGTAATGTTTATTGTAAAATAAGGATTGTTTTTATATTACATCATTTTTATTTTATTTAAAAAAAAAGAAAAAAGAAAATTATATTTATGTATTTATTATGTAACAAGAAAAAGATCTACAAACAATTGTTTTGTACTTACATGAAAGTATTATAAAAAAATATAAAACAAAATAAAAAGTATTTTCATATATTTATAAGGAGAAAAATATTTTGAAGTCTTAAAAAAAAAAAAAATTATTTTGTAATATAAAAAAGGGAGAAAAATAATAAATTATATTTTCTTTTATAAGAATTCTCTACAACTTTTACTATTTTAACAATGTACATTTTTTTTTAAATTTTTATGAAATTTTTTAAATTGTCATATTATATAATTTTTTTTATTTTTACTTATACATATGTTTATGTAATAAAATAAATTATATTTATTATAAGTAGTTGTTAATTTACATATTTATTTTTGAATATTAAGAATAATTGTACTAATTAAAAATATTGAATTTTATTCCTTAATTTTATATTTTACATTATACGTTTTACATTTTACATTATACGTTTTACATTATACATTATTCGTTTTACATTATACATTATTCGTTTTACATTATACATTATTCGTTTTACATTATACATTTTACATTTTGCATTATACATTTTACATTATACATTTTAAATTATACATGATACATTTTAAATTATACATGATACATTTTAAATTATACATTATACATTTTACTTTTTACATTTTCATAACAAATTTCACATTTTTAATAAAAATTTTTTTTTATGAATAAATAATTTTTAAGTGCTATAATTTTTTTTGAAGCTTACTAATTATTGTATCATTCTTACATGCATAAATACATATACCACATATATTTGTATATATGTATAAATTCTTATGTATATAATTTTATAATACAAATATTTTATAAGTTGTATCGTTTTACATAATACTATTTTTCCAACATGCCTGGTAGCACAAAAAGCGACACAAAATTAGAAAACGAGATAAGAGTAAGTTATAAGAGTGATGCTTTA
The DNA here is from genome assembly GCF_900090045.1 of Plasmodium malariae. Lineage (NCBI taxonomy): Eukaryota > Apicomplexa > Aconoidasida > Haemosporida > Plasmodiidae > Plasmodium > Plasmodium malariae. The sequence goes on along the minus strand of NC_041786.1, from coordinate 440,838 downwards.
GATTACGTCTATAAAGCAATCGTTCTTTTTGAAACAAACGATGAAGTAATTTTATCGGGGGTAGGTAAAGCCATTAGCTCAGTTGTTAATGTTGCTGAAATGGTCAAGAGGAGGGCAAAAGGATTACACCAGTTTACCAAACTTTATGAAAAAGAACATACAATTAAAAGGTTCGAATTTTTTTTTCTTTATAAAAATTTATATTTTTGTACTTTGCACAAGTTTCTTATTACAGTTACAACTAGGAGTATAATTTGGCAGTTGTATTTGAACTTAAATTTTTTTTTTTTTTTTTTTTTTTTACATAATACGCCATACGTATAAATATATATTTATATGTTTTGTTTTTATTATATATTAGTTTTAATTCATAATTTTCCGACACGTTTGTTTTATATAGTTCTTGTTCTAATCTTTTTTTACATGGAACATACAGTGGATACACATATATTAATGTACATAGAAAAAGTATGAGATAGTATAATATGTAAAATGAACAAATTATATTTATTATTTTTATAGAGGGGATAATAGCGGATTAAAGAAAAATTCAAAGAGCGAAGATAAAAAATCGGACGATGAAGAAGAAGTGGATGAAGAAAATGAAAAAAATAAAGATTCATCAAATAGAATAATTGAATATAGTACTACTGTTCCATGTATGAAAATAATTTTAACAAAAAATGAAGACAAAATTGATAAAAATGAAATAGGTTACCAAAAACCATTAGATGATAAGGATGTAAATGTTATGACACCAGATCAAATATTAAAGGAAAAGTCTTACAGGAGGAGATGTAAGATTTTTTTAATTTTTATTGTTTTATTTTACTCCAAAAAATAATGTCCTTTTAATTTGTGTATAAAATAGTGTAAACCATTAATATGTATTATATATATATATATATAATTATGCACATGTGGAAACTTTTTTTTTTTTATTCTTTTATAACTATAACAGATAGAAGAGGTAGAGGAGGAGACAGATATAGAACCAATTATCGCAGACCATATTATGAAACTTCCATGTGGAATAATAGGAGATATGAAAAAAGAAATTAAGAATTAAAATGTGATATCTTTATTTTTACCCTATTTTATTACACATTACTTACATCTGTACATTTTACATTATATATTTATTTTGTATAGAATAATGAATAAAATTTTTGGTTATATATATGTGTGTATATACGTATATATATCTAATGGCATGTGAAGAAGTCTCCATATATTTCAAAATAGTTTTTAGAATCCCTTTTTACTTTTTGAAATTAAATAAAAATTCTGAATGATGTGGAAGAAGAACAGAAAAGAAATTGTGGAACTATTTCAATATATATTGAACATATTATTAGTATTTACTTTAAAAAAAAACATTTTACTATATATTATATATATATGTGTATGTATTATGTATGTATTTATGTATAAACCGATTATGTTTTAAATGTTCTTAAGTGTGTCAATAAATAAATTATAATTTTTTTTTTTTTTTTTTTTTTCATAATAATTATTATTAAAATAATGTTTATAATATGAAAAGTTTTTTAATTTATTAATGTTATGTTAGAATTTCATATTTCAAATATTTATTTTTTAATAGTTTAACAATATTAGTATTATTTAAAAAAAAAAAAAAAATATTAGTTTTTAAAAATGAATTTTAATGGAATAAAAAATAATATAAATGTTTCTCTATATTTTACATTTTTCTTTTGTTTAAAACCCTTGGAGCAGATGTAAATATAAGAAGTTTCTTTTTTTTTTTTTTTTTAAGGTTATCTTTTATAAGAAATTAAATTTGCACATATTGTATTAGAATTAATTACAACAATGATTAAAAAAAAAGAAAAAGGAATAGACGTAAATTGTTGCAACGCTAAAAATATTGTAAGTTCAGAATAAAAATAAAATGTAAAAATAAATAAAAGAAGTTGTTCATAGGGAGGTTGGGAGAAAATGTTGTAAAATGTACCAAATACATTATTTTTTTTTTATATATTATATTTTTGTTTGTTTTTTACTGAATTGAATAGAATGTTTCATCTGTTCTAGCATATTAATCTTTTGTACGTGGTTGAAAAAGAAAAAAAGAGAATAATAAGAAGACATATTTTTGTCTATATAAATGAAATACTGCATGTGTCTTATAAAAATAATGACATCATATTTATACATGTAACATTGATATTTAAATAATATAAATCTGTCATTTTGTTTCGTTTTAACTTGTTTTATTTTTTTTTATTTTATTCTCATTTTTTAATTGTTTAAAAAATATAATTTGAATTTACCGTGTTACAATTTTTCTCGTTTATTATTATTACAATACTTACTATTTTTTACTTTTAAACGAGAAAAGAACATTCTTTTTTTTTTTTTTTTTTTTTTTGGTAAATTTATTATATGGCTAACAATTTTAAATAAAAAAAAAAAATTATATCCATATTATAACTTGTTCGTAAATAAATTAAAAAAGTGTCTCATAAATTTTAATTTGTTCTTAAATGTTCATAAAAATTCGTTTTACATTAGCTTTAAGTATAAATACACTTACAACTATTCTCATATTTTACATCAGTTAATGTATATACAAAACGGGGAATAAAAATAAAGGTAAAACATGTATAAGTTTACGTATATATATATATATATATATATATATATATATATATATACATATTTATATTTATATCTTTATATATTTAATGAAAAAAAAAATTTATACTGCCTTTTTTTTTAGTAATTAATGAATAATATTAACCCATAAACGTTTATAATATAATGTTTATGTACAAAAAAAATAAAAAATAAAAATACGAATGAAAAAATATTCATGTAAAAAGGTATACACATAATATTAATTCAGTGTAATATCTAATCGTTTTTACCTTTTTCATTGAAATATGATAAAAAATTTTGAATATTATATTCACTTTTTATTTTATTTTATTATTTTTTTTTTTTTTATCATACATTTACATATATAGCTTATGTATGTATATACATATTTCAACAAATTTTTTTTTTTATTATTAGCTGTAAAACTGTACATTTCATGTATTAGCTCCTATTACATTATACTATATAATAGAAAGTAACTTATTATGGAGTTGTGCAATATACATTATTACATGTTTTAGCAAAAAATGTGGACTTCTTCAAAAAAAAAAAAATACCTAAATATAAAATTTTAAATTTGGCTTTATATCATATAGAGGCAAAGAAAAAGGATATAAAAAATGTTCATATAACGTGAAAACTAAAATTATATAAACAATGAAGATATAGATTAAGTGAAGTTTGCTTTTTCTCCCTTTTTACTTCCTTTTACGTCCTTTTTGTAGTTGAATTTACAAAAGTAAGATATAATACTTTTAGAATATATTTACGTTAATAAAAAAGTAAAATATAATTATATAGAAGACGAAAAGGTAGGAAGAAAAGTATGCAACTGAAAAGAAATAAAAAATGCTGGAGTCATTAGTTGAAAAACTGTTAAATAAATTTCTCGCACCATATGTTGAAGGAATAGAGCGGAATTTGCATTTGGGTGTTTGGTCAGGGAACATTGTTTTAGAAAACCTAAAATTGAAACCACAGATAACCGAAATATTAGACTTATCGTTTAAGATAATACATGGAAACATAGGAAGAGTAAACATTCAAATACCATGGAGCAGCTTAGGGAAAAGTCCAGTATGTGTATTAATTAAAAATGTGCATATATACATAAAACCTAGAAGCTATCAAAAAAGTGAAAGTGTTATAATCGAAGAATTAAGGAGAGCAAAAATGCACAGATTAGAATTGTTAGAAGAAGAAATTTCTATAATTAAACAACAGAAAAATAAGGAAAAGTCATCAGAAAAATCTACACTTATATTTAAATTACTAAATAAAATTATTAATAACATTCATATAGATATTCAAGATATTTTAATTCATTTTGAAGATCCAGGAAAAAAATTTTCTATTGGATTTATTTTGAAATCATCGTCTGTAAAAAACTGTCAGAAAAATGTTGAAGTTTCGACAGAAGCTAATACAAGTTCTGAGTATAAAAAATTAAATCATATTATTGAATTCAAGGGGTTATGTATTTATAGCAACAGTAACATAAGAAAAAGAAGAAGAAAGAAAAAAAAGGAGTACAACATAGAGGACAAAGAACACGATGCGGGGGGAGGAGAAAAAAAAAAAATAAAAAAAGGAAAAGAACACCAGCGTGATAGTAATAATACCCCTTCTAATGAAAACAATGTTGACAGCAAGATTTATACGAATAGTAATGATGAAAAAGAAGATACAAAAAATAAAACTCATACCAATAATGAAAATGAAATGAATAATGATACTAGTGATAAGTTCGAAAACGTTGATTTTTCGTTAAAGATAAATGATGACATGTCACATAATAATGATCAAAAAGAAGATATAACTTTTGAATCTAAATTAAGTAGTGATGGTGATGAGAATAAGGATGATTATTTAAAAAGTACCTTAGCTCGAATAGGTAGTTTTTTAAAAGATGATGATAATAAAATTTTAAATTATTATAATTTTGAATATTTAATTAAACCGTTTGATTTAGTATTGCCAGTAGAGCAGTCTAGTAATAAAAAAGAATTAAAAGCCAAATTAGAAATTAGTGAGAAATGGGAAGGAATAACATTAACAAGAACGCAAATTACAAAGATTATTGAAATAATGAATGAGGCGAATAAATCAAGGAGTCAAACAAATAAACTGTTATTAAAATATGCTTGTACCGTCAAGTTGGACATTGAATCATTAAGAAATGAAACAAAAAACGAATTTATGAACTTGTACAATAAGGTTCTTGGAGAAAAATATAATATATCCAAAGTAGAATTAACTAACCAAGAATTAAATAGATTACAAATATTGTATGACGTGGTGGGTGTTAGACATTTAGCCAAATGGAGATTGCAGTGTCAAAACATGTTAGAAAAAATAATTGAAGAAAAAAATTTAAAAAAAAAATATCTATATGATTCTATATATAAGCAACAATCATGGTGGTCTTGGGTAACAGGAAGTAAAAAAGATATAGAAAACAAGGTTCAGAGTATTTTAAAAAGCGAGCAAGATATTATAAATGAAAAGGAGTTACATATTTTACAGGAAGCAGTAACGAATGAAGATAATTATGATGTTGTTGTTCCAACCAAATATGATTTCGAATTTAAACTTGCAAATTTTTCCATCAATGTATATGATGATTGTAAGAAAAAAAGGAAATATGTAGATAAGGAAGAAGAGGAACTTATTCAATCTGAAGAAAGAATGCAAAGTAATGGAGAAGAACATATAAAAGGTATTTCACATTTAAAGTGTGCAGGAAATGATGAGCAAATTGATGTAGGTACTATAAGAAATAAGCATTATAGTAATAATTCCTTTAATGATAATTTGAATGATGAAATATCTCTAAGTGGAAGCGTTGATTCATTATTAAACAGTACACCAGATATGAGTGCTACCAATTCAAGTTACATAAAAAACAATAGAAAAATGAGATATGAAGAAATTAATATATTATCAATTAATTTTTATCAAATATATTCATCTTTATCCCTTCAATCAGTTGTTGATCATAATGATAATGACAATTTTCAGTGGAAGTTCATTATCGAGTTACAAAATTTTGTAGCAAAACATAAGAATAATATATTTATGGAATTTAGAAAAAATAATACCTTGTTTCCTTTTGATAATAACGGTTCAAGCAGTATTTATAAAAATCCAATATACTATTCCTTGTTGTACAGTCAAAGTTTGTGTGCATACCTAGAGATAAATCATTTAGTTACGGAAAAGGGAAATACCTTATCTACCTTGTTAAGATTAAATCCTTTGGAATTGTACTTATCATCATTACTTATTAAAAACATTTTATCCTTTACTTTTCCTCTATTAGACATTATAAATAAAAGGCATAAAACTGCAATGAAAAGATACAAAAGGAAAAATTCATATCCTGACAAGGAGGAAAAGCAGGAAACGTGTACACAGGCGATTCATATGACAGATGCAGCATTATCATTTCTTCAAAAAGAGGAAGAAGCGGTAGAAGTGAAGGAAGAAGTAATACCCCAAGTAGAGGGCGATGAGAAGCGGGAATTTAAAGATAACTGTGAACATAGTCAAAAAATGGATGAATATAATAAGGAAAAAATACCAACGGAAAAGATAAGCAAAGAAGAAATTGAAAAAGGGGAAGGAAGATATACTGAAGAGGATGATCGTGAGGATGAGGAAGAGGTAGAAGATGAAGATGACGATGAAGCACTTGAGAATATTAAAAAAATGGAACAATCAGAATTAATTGAAGGATTAAAGGAAAAAGGAGAAAATGTATATAATAGAGCAGTTCAGCATTTGCCTGAATTATTCGAATTTTATATTCATATATGTGGCCCGATAGTACATTTTGATAACCTAACGAATGGTATTGTTGAGTTGCATTTAGGTAATTTGATAGCTAAGACAGAATGCCCATGTGCATACAACAAGTTTAATTTAATATTTGAATTTAACGAAACGCAAATAACATGTTTAAAAACGGTTTTTCCGAATGCTAATAAATTTTACAAGTATAAGAAGGACAAAGATTTGAACCACAAAAAAGAGCAGTTGGCAAATGAGAAGACTATTAATAACAGAAAAAATAATGTACATTTGAAAAGTAGTGCACATGTAGAAAATAATGAAGATCGAGTAATTTCTAAAGAGCCCGTTAACAGACGATTGGATTTTAAGGATAGTTATTGTAATAGTATAAAAGATAGACTGCTAAGTAGCGAAAAATTTTATATACTACAACCAATTCCAGTTAAGATATATGTGGAATATGATTTAAAAATTTTAAAAGCTAACATAATATTAGATTGTATTTTTTTTCAAATAAATCCAGATGCTGTCAGCATCATATTAGCAGTACCAACATCTATTACTAGATACTTAACACGGTTTTATTCAAAAAACAAAAATAAGGAAAAAGAGTTCTTTAAGTTTAAAAAAAAAAGTTCTGTGGAAAAAAAAGAAATGGATGCAAAAGGAGAAGGACGAAATATATGTCAGGATGGAACATCAAAATTTGAAGAGAGTCAGACGAAGAATGATAATCTGAATAACAGTATTGTAGCGAATGCTGAAGAGAATGAAAATTTGAATAAAATAAATAAAAATAATAAAGCAGAGGAGGAATCATTTTTATATGACATTGATTTTTTAATTAAAAATTCTTCTTTCTCTATAAAAAATAGGAAGGACTTTGAAATATTGAAATATGAGGCCTGTGGAATATCTTACAAAAATTATTTTCAAAAAAAAAAAAAAATTATGAAAGTAGAAATCGAGCAGTTATGGATTTGTGATCCAAGTAATAGACAGCCAATTTTTTTTACCTTAACAAAAAATGTCAATTCGAAGGATATTTTTCTCTTCCTGTCTCTTTCCACCTATTTGGAGGAGAAAAACAATGCTTATGCTAACAATGAAAACGGCATTGTTGATATTGTGGATAGCGCAAACATGGATAATAATAGCAGCAGTAAGAAGGAGATTCAAGACGGGATGAAAATAGAGGATGCTCATTTGGAAGGACAAAACGACAGTAAAGAGAACAACAAGAATAGCGATAATTCAGGATGTATAGATCGATTCGAGTCAGCTGAAAGAATAGAAAATTTCATGATAAGCAATATTGTGAATAGGCAAGAGGAGGAAGAGAAGGAATACAGCGGACAGAACAGATGTCTTGAAAATTCAGGAAAAAATTACTGTAATAAGAATAGTAATGGAAATGGTAATAGTAACAATATTTGTAAAAGTAATAAAAATAATTATGACATGCTGACAAAAGCCTATGTGGAAAAGGTTATTACTGATGTACACCTATTGTCAAGGAATGTAAATTTGAAATCGTGTTATAACGAAAGTAATATAAGTATAAATGATCAAAATGGCAATAAGATTGAAGATGATGAGAAAGATATAGACAGCGAGTTGACGGGGGTAAAGGGAGGCTCAAATAACCCAAGTAGTAAGAACGTAGCTGCGAATGAAAAATATACGAAGAGTGGTAGGCAGAATGTACAAGTGGAAGGTGGTAACCATGATGATGAAAACGATGATGAGGATGACGATTTTATGGATGCTATAGAAGAAAAACAGCTTTCAATAAACCTCCAAATTCTGCAAAAACAAAATAAAAGAAATAAAGCAGAAACGCATATTAATTTTATTATAAGTGATATTGAATTACATTGGAAATATAAGACAATAAAGCAAATATTTAAAACAATGAAAGAGTATAAAGAGAAATTACAGTACGGATTAGAGAAAGACATGAAGTATATAAAAAAGAAACTAAAAAATGAAGAGGAACTTAAAAATTACAAGATGTTTATATCAGAACATACTTTAAGAAGTGTTCAAGAGACATTAAACAATGTAAAGAATGCTCTAAACATTTTAGATATAGAATCAGAAAAGAAAAATAATGAAGAAAACAATGTTGGAGATGATACAATTAATAATACGAATGTAGTTCCGTGTGATGTTAACGTTATCAAATCATGTATAATTGATGAAGAAACAAAAAAGATAAATAATATAAATAAAAAAAGTGATACAATTCTTAACAATGGGTTATGTAACTCGTTACCGAAATTGTATGGTCAGAAAAATTCGTATGTTAAGTATTTCTTCAATTGTTATATTAAAAGTGCATCTCTTGCTTTTTGGCAAAAAAAAAAAATTTTTTCAAAAATACAAGTTAGTAATATATTTTACGAAAATAAGATATATTTGAATTTCGATCAGAAAATGTTTATAAACATTGAAAAAGGTATAATATCTATGAATAACAAAAATATTATATCGAATAATATTAATGATTATACGTATGATTTGTTTATTTCTAAAAAGAGTAATAAGCTGAGTGGTGCTGATGGGGATGTTCTTCCACGTAATGAGGAGAAGGGGGAGAGCTCGAAAATGATTTCCGAGGGAAGAAATAGCAAAGATATTTTAAATTATATAAATACGGACAACTTGTCTGAGGAGATAAGAAAAAAAAAAATAAAAAGAGCTGCGGAGGGAGCGACAACTGTTGCGACCAACAAGCAGAAAAAAGAGAAACACGACCTGTTCATAGGTAAGGTAAAAGTTTACAATGACAAAAGAGATTATAATATATGTTTGTTATGTGACATTTCAAGTATCTATTATATTTTTTATTTGCGTGATTTGAAGTCATTTTTGGATTACTTAGATGATGGTATATTAAATGTTTTTATTAGCAAGTCATACAAAAAAGTGGTGCAAGTTGCGCAGGCAAAATATTTTTTATTTAGCTGCACAATTATGAATCCAGTTGTTATTATTCCTGAGGATAAAAATATAATATATAATTACAAGGGAGAAGTAAAAAATACGTCCTTGTGTTTTAACAAAATTAATAATGGTCTTTGCAATACGGATAAGGAAAAGAACAACATACCATATATTGAATCTTACTTAAAATTTCATCTGAATACTTTAAAGTTTAAAAATTCATACACAATAAATTGCATAGAACAGATTATGGTAAAGCGAAGGAATGATATGAAGGAAAACAAGATAAAAAAAATTAGTAAGAGGAAGGAGAGAGGAAAAAAGAAGTGCGAGCAGAAAAGGGAAAAAGGCACAAACACGCCTGCAGATAAAATGGAAAATGAAAAAATATACGTTAAGGGGGAAAAAACAAATATATCGTGTTCTCCAGTGAAGTATGATTTTACCTTATATGTTGATTTGCTAGACATAGAAAGCAAAGCTTGTGAAAATGGGGGAAGTACAAATATTGAGGGAAATATTTTACACAAAGTTAATATTGGTCTATGTTTAGTTAGTAGTAAAAATGGGGTTTATATTTTTTTTAATGGAAGCAATTTTAGTCTAGACTTAACTGTTTTTCAACTGGCCTTTTTGTTAGACATTATTAATGAAAATTTTTGTTTTAAAGGATATTTTCCTATGTGTTTTATTTGCGATAAAAGCGTCGATATGTACAACCTCATAAACGCAGAATGGTTCCGAAAGGGGAACATCAATTTGAACAATTTGAGCAATATGCACAATATGAGCAGTGTGAGTAATGTGAACAATATGAATAATATGAACATTGTGAACAATATGAATCATGTAAGCAATTTGAATCGTATCACTGATACTAATGACATTAGCAAGTGCGGCAGTCGAGTTGATAACAAGGACAACCAACACAGTAGTAACAACTGCAGTGAAAAGAGGGATGAGCGCGAGATGAAGGGCGATTTACCAAACTATGAAGTCAACACTTGTTGCTCATGTAAGAATCCTGTGATTAACGGAGCAAAGAATGAAGTACTTGTAAGAAAAGGAGGGTTTAAATTATATGTGTATATAAATTTGGAGAGTTTAAAAATTAAAACTTCTTTTGATAAAAATACACCTGTAGCTATTATAGCATTTCAAAATATAAGTATATCATTCCATTTAGTACTTTTAGATTTTTATTTTATTTATTTTTTTGATTTATATAGTAATTCTTTGTATATTGATGATGTTAGAAAGGATTCTATAAACTACTACAAAAGGGTTGCATATTGTTGTATTGAAAATGAAATAAAAAAAAGAAAAAGAAGCAATTTTATGCACGAGAATGGTAGAAAAGGTTTGGTAAAAGATAGTTCCTTTGAAAAGAAATCTTTATTAATAAATAACCTCGTATCAGCCAATAGCAATTCGATTATTCTAAATGTTGAAGAAGAAACTAATATGAATAGTAACACTGTTGTGAATAGTGAGTATAGTTTTAACAGTGGGGAGAATATAAAGAAGATGTGTACTTTTTCAGAGTCAGATATAAAGGATTACAAAAAACTATTAAGTTATATGCTTGAAAATAATGTGTTTTTAAACGAAAAGAAGAAATGTAAAAAGCAAAAAGGCATAAAAATAAAAATCAATTCCTTTATAGAAGATTTATTGTTAAGCATTGAACTGGACGATGCATACATTTGTTGTTTTTTTATTATTTTTATAGATATCTACAAATTTTTATCAACAAGTTTTAATTTGAGTACACTACGTTTATATCCCAAGCCATCCCCTTACATTGTATCAAATAAGGATGGCAAGAAAAATGGAAAGAAGAAAAAGAATACAATGAAAGTGGAGGGATACGAACATGTAGATAACCAAATGGTAAATACAAGTAAAAAAAAAATAAATTTGAATGATGACAAGGTTAAAGTGTATACAGATATTAAAAGTTATAGTAGGAGTCTTAAAAAATATAATGTAGAAAATATTCATATAGAGGAAAATGTGTTTAAACAAGGAAGAAAACAGCCTAATGAAGAGAATAAGCTTCTCAGGAAAGAAGAAGAAGAATCCTCAATCGATGACGACAAAGAAAACGACAGCATACAAATAAAAAAAAAAATAAAAAAAAAAAATAATAATAATAATGATGATGATAAAAATAGTAATAGTAATAATAATAATAATAATAATAATAGTAATAGTAATAGCTATGATAATAATAATAATAGCTATAATAATAATAATAATAATAATAATAATAATAATAATAATAATAATAATAATAATAATAATAATAATAATAATAATAATAATAATAATAATAATAATAATAATAATAATAATAATAGTAATAGTAAAAGTAATAATATAAATGGTGCTAATGGCAATAGTGGTAATACTATAACGAATATATCCAAATTTATAAAGCAGAAAGTAAGAGATGTGAAGAACAAAAAGATAACAAATATAAACGAATTATTAAAATTAGATAACAAACCAATTCATATAAACTTCAAAGTGAATAATGGGAATTTTATTATTTTCACACACTTAGAAAATGTGGCTAACCCTATAATAATGTGGTCTAACAATTTCGTTTTTTCCTTTTCTATTTTGAATAAGTGCATAATTTTTAGGAAAATATATGCTATAGATAGCAAGATAAAAAGAATTAATTATGTAAGTAATACATCAAATGAAAGGAAGCAAGAAAAGGGTTATAAAAATGTATCGAATCCACTTCATAATTATCATAAGAAGAAAATATTATTATGTGATAATTTAAATGTAAAAGGGGAAGCATTATACGAATCAGTTGATACCAGGAAGGATAATTACATTTTAAAAACAAATGTTAAGGGAAAGGATTCGTTTCATTTTATATCTATTTTTGAACTTGATATTAATATTAGTAATTTTGACATTCGATTATCAAATGATGATGTAGAAATATTGTTAAGGGCATCTTCTACCTTATTTGGTGATACTCCTAGCTCCTTTACCAATATAGTTGTAGGTCCAGTTACTCCACCAGTGACATTTATACATACAAAAATAAAAAATAAATTTATGAGAAATAATATATTTTTTATAAGCAAAAATATAAATGGTGCTCCGATAAGCGGTACAAATGATGTGCATATTACTAATGTAGGTAAGCTTAAAAGGGGGAAGAAAACAAAACCGAATGTGGACTCTATACAGCTTAGACCTAAGCAGAGTGTATTAGAGAAGGAAAACAAGAATGATATAGAAACAGAGAATGGAACAGAAAAAAACGAAGCAAAGGGAGATACTACGATGAAAAATATAAAGCTTAAACAAAATAATAAGAAACTGTGTGTAATAAATTTGTCCGAATCTAGCAATAATGTGATTGAGTCCTTTTCATACAATGCACTAACTGAATTTTCAACAGATACCAATACGATGAGTTGTTCCGATTCATCCAATACAGAATCATACAAGTCGAATTTTATTTATGAAAATAATCGTATAAGTGAAAATGGATCAGAATATGGGGAAAATCATAATGAAACAGCAAATACATACAGAGATATTAAAATAAGTATCAAGTTACACAATGTTAAGTGTACTTTTATTGATGATATCCGAAATTCTATTGTCCCAATTATTAGAATGATATTTAGTATGAATATAAGTTTAAATTTTTATACAGACGAATGTTCATATAATATTAACGATTTGAATTCTAAGGTAGAATATTTTAATAATTGTATTGGTGATTGGGAACCGTTTCTTGAAAAGTGTAATATATCGTTAGATGTTCACAAAATTTTACCTAACGATATGTATAGTGAAGATACAGAATCGAGTAAAGCACCAATCAGTATTATAAAAATTAATAGTGTTAAGGCATTGTGGTTTAACATTACTCCTCAGTTGATTAATCTGCTTTTCTTATTTGTTCCTGTATTTTCAGAAAAATTTCTAAATGGGTTAAAAAAAAAAAGAATTGAAAAAAAAGATACTAATATAGTTAATAACAACATAGGGAAGTATGAACATAATGGCTGTGTTGATCTTCTGAATAGCAATTATGAGAGCTTGTCTACTGAGTTAGATGATAAGATACTATCTGCTAAGAGTAAGAGCATTTATGAAAATTGTTCATCAGTATTTGAATCATTTCCAGGAGACATGGATACAAATAAGGAAAATGGTTTTAACTTAGATGATTTTTTAAAAAAGGAAGAAAATCGTGATACATATGATTCTATGAAAGATAATTCGGTAATATACTATGTCAATTTAACAAGTGATTATTTTTACGCCTTTGTTATGCCTGAAAGTAATGTAGACGAAATGAAACTGATGAAAACTTGTGTAACGGTAGAAAGCGCGTACGGAACAAATTTGCACAAAAGGAAGAACTTTGCTAATCAGCCTAAAGATGAAAGGGAAAATAAAAAGACGGATATCGTTTCGAGAGGGGTAACGGGTGAAGTGTTGGACATAGGGGCAGGAGAAGTGGCAAATACAACAGCTAGTGTAACAGTGAGCAGCTCAGCGATCGGAGAGGAGAACGATGGGGAAAATGAAGAATCCTCAAGGGAGCATGTGCTAAAAAATGTACCTGAAATATACACGAAAATTATAGCAACCAATAAGTTAATATCGTTAGATAGGTTGCTGATAAATGAAATAGCTAATAATTCTCTAATTGAGAAGAAGTGCTTATACTTGTACTTAATACCTATTCCTCCAACAAACGTGGTAAACATAATTCATGATATGTTTACGAATATAAGTAAAAGAGACATAGTTCTAGATTTAATGATAACAAGGAATCCAAAGAAAACAATTGAAAATTTATTATCGTATAATCGATACAGGGAAGATGAGAAAAAGAGTAGAAAAATTATGAACATCAATCTGAATGAAAACAAAAATGTTGATGAACAACAGTTAAGTAAATATAAAAAGGTAGAAAATGAAAGAAGCTCGAATGTTTCGAGAGGGACAAGAACGAGCTTATTAAATAAGGAAAAAGGGTATCTTATTAAAAATAATACAAGTACTATAAATGATAAATATGGATCAGAAGAAAAGACGAATGTTGACACAGAATGTGGGAAAAATGAAAACATGGTAGCTAATATTGAAGATATTGCACAAACAGATAAGAGTGATATTGATTCCGAAGGTGATCACTTCGCACGGGATAGAGAAGAGCATAACATGGGATATGCCAAGGATAACAATTATGATGTTGATGAATATATAGATATTGATGATGATGATGATGATGATGATGATGATGATGATGATGATGATGATGATGATGATGATGACGATGACGATGACGATAGTGATGACGAGGAAAGCGAGAACACGAATTCAAATGTGGAAAAGGAGAGCACGTGTAATAGGTACTATTTTGAATATAACAAGAAAAAGAAAGATTTAGGGAATTCTATATTTTCACCTAATAAATTTGTTGGTCCATTTTTAAAAAATTCTGAATGTGTCATCATAAATCTGATTAAGAATAGTTGTACATTATTAACTACATCGTTAAAAAATAGTAACGTGATTCATATATTAAAACCTGCTGATTTTATTTTTGAAGAAAACTCAATAAATGTTGTTACGAGTAAGAAGAATAATAACCAGAAATTTGTAAAGGATAAAAATGGCAGTACAAATGCGGATACCAAAGAAATAGTATTAAATAAAGAAAATATAGATAAAGTTAATGAATGGGAAAGAATAAATGAAGAAATGAATAAACAAACATATTTAGCATGCAAATATAGATTAAAGAATAATTGTATACCGCAAACATCCTTGGTAGAAACTGTATGTGAAATAATATCGCCTATGCCAAATTATAAAATTCTTTTTATGTCATCAACTGTTAGAATTGTAAATAAATGTGGTATACCGTTAGAATTTTGTTTTTTTGATGGAACAAAAAATCCCATTTTGTTAACGTCTATAGAGAATAGAACAATACCTATTAGTACCTTATATCCAAATCATAGTGATTCTTTTAAAAATTACAAAGTATCTAATAGTTTGAATATTAATCCAAATATAAAATTAAGACAAAAAAATAATAATTTAAGCTTTACTGTAATATTAAATCATGAATATTTGTTGTCCACCCCAGAATGTGCCTTTTGTGGTCCCTCAAATGTGTATCTGTCCTTTAAACCGATTAATTTGGTAAGTGAGGAAAATGACTACTATGAGATAGTGAGTTCACATAGCAAGAGAATCGGGGGGTGCGATAAAGGCAGAAGTAACAGCAATAACAATGGTAAGAGAATTAGCAATAGCAAGTGTAGCAACTTGGGAGGTTTGAAGGGTGAACAGAGTGCAGATAATTTAATCGATCCCACTGTTATTAACATGGAAGGCGGATGGTCGGATATCTTCAGCTCGGACACGAGTCAAGGAACGTATGTGAAAAAATGCAAATTAAGAGAGAAGAATAATTATTTATATTTTCTTGTAAAAATTGAAAATAAAATAAGTGCATTACCAGCTGAGAAAAATTTAAGAATTATTACAATTTATCCACATGTTAGTGTAGTAAATGCTATTCCAGCATTGGTAGATATAATTATGATGTCTGAAGTTACAGAGGAAAAACAGAATGAGTTTATTTACGAAGAGAAAGGTAAAATTGATATTTTAAAAAATAAGAGAGCTAAATTATTAAGACAGCATGAGGAAATTAATTCATTTTTAAACAAAATAGGATCGATAAAACAAAGTAATAGTGGTATGACCATTTCAGCATCTGATTATGGTTTAGGAAAAGGGGTGTCTAACAATGAACGTGTGTATGTGCATGAATTGAATCGATTAGAGAGAGAAATATTTACTCTTGATGAGCAAATAAATTCAAAGAAAAAAGAATTGAACTCAAGTACATTAAATAAAGGATATGTAAACAAAAGATTAAATCCTTTTTCTATATTTTATATATATGAAATAAAGAAATATACATGTTTGAATTTGAAAATGAAAATTGGTAATTCGCAATGTGAATGGTCCGAAAAGATATATTTAGAAGAAGATGATGAAGAAACTGTTACTAGATTTACGTTAAATTTTAAAAAGTTTGCATCAGTTGAAGTTGAAATAATTAAAAATTTTAGTGGCTATTTTAATTCCTTAAGTAGTATACTAGGTAATAAGCAGTTGTATATTTTTTCCTTACCTAGATGTTTTATTGATAGGACAGGTCTAGGTATCAAGGCTATAAATTCAAATAAATATTACCCCATAATTAATGGTATAACACTGTTAGGAGATAACTCACAAATAGACTTGTTGCTACCCCACAGAACGTACAACAGCAATAGTAATGGTACAAAAAAATGTAGTGATATCAGTAGTAAGAATAATAGTAATAATAATACCTGTGGTGAAATGGAAAGGTGGAACCAAAATACCTCAAAATTTTTTGAGGAACGCAATTTGACGGATTATGACCTATTTAATGATTATAATTATCCATCTCCTGTTGATAATTCTTTGATATTATTTAAAGCCACATTGCCACCTATTGGTAGTTACACAGAAACTAATGTAGTTTGTAAAAACTTTTTTTATACCTTTTGTTTAAATACAGAAAAGATTAAAACAACAAATATACCTTATATAATTAGCAGAATAATTACAGTAGTCCCTCAATTTATTATTAGTAACAAGTTAAATTACCCATTACTAATTAAACAATATCAAACGGAAAAAATACAGGGGATCCGACAGAATGACACGTGTCCCTTATATTTTACGAAGAAACAGAATATTTTATTATTCGAGTTTAAAACATTAGAACCATCTAAAAATGCACAAGAGGAAAAGAAGAACGATGTGGGTACTAATGGTGCTATTAGTACAAATAGTGCTAATATGAACAGTAGTAGCAAAATGATGAGTAGCTATAATAACAATAAATATTATAAGCCGAACAAGAATATCTTTTGGTCGTCTGTTATATTCCCTAGTGAGAATTTTGTGGGAACAAATTATATGGTAATTAATAATGGAGATAGCGAGAAATCGGATGTATATGTAATTACATGTATTCCAGATATGGGTACTAAAAATATAATAATTGAAAAGTTAGAAAATAAGAACAAAGGATTTATTGCTTATAATTATTCTAGTTTAGCTAAATATTTAAAAATAAGAACATTTCATGATGATACTCAGCATTTAAAATTAGAGGAAGAAGAAAATTATATAGAAAAAAATAATTTTTTAAGTAATTTTTTAAAATCAACAGATATGGAGCATTATTTTAATATAGAATATAACAAGTACAGTTACTTAGGGTGGATAAATCCATTCATATATATAACAAGGAATATACAAATAGAGATAGTACTACATGACATGAAGGTAATACCTAGAACACCTTTTGTTTTGAAATTTGCGATATATAATTATTCTCAAAAGACGTATTATATATACTACTATGATACGATTTTTATCATATCCATTGAGTATATAGAAGACTTGATAACAATTAAGTTAACACATAAAGAGTGTATTAAAAGAGGTTTATATGATGATAGTATTTTAATGAATAATGAGGCATTAAAGAGTGCATCTAATATGTTGTACTACAATAAAAATGATACAATCAGTAGTTATGGTAATTACAACATGTACAATGATAGGAACTCCAGGTATTCAGTGAATTTAAACAAGTATACCAAGATAGACACTACAGAGGAAAGAGGTAAGAGAGGAAGTGAAAAAATTGGAGGAAAATTGGAACAAGCAATAACTCCTGCTTCGAACATATTGAGCTGTGGAAAAGGTAGTTACATACAGAAGAAAATGATAGGATATAATGAGTACAATTATGTTAGAAATATTGTGGACAAGGAGGGTGCAGGTGGTCAAAGGAATGGTTATAGCGGTTACGGCAATTATAATTGTCAGAATGGTAATAGTGGTTACACTGGTTACAATAGTTATGGAAATTATAGTAGCTACTACGCGGAGAGCAGCAATAACGAGTTAGTTAGGGTTATTAGTAATACGTACAAAAATGTGCATGTAATAATAAATGTAACACAGATTGGTGTAAGTATCATATCGAATATTTTAAAAGAGGAGGTGTTTTTTATTGAGTTGTCTAAATTGTGTGCACTGTTTTATATGAAAAATGAAGAGGAAGTGATTGATATCAAGATAACGGATGTGCAGGTAGACTGTCAATTGGAATCGTGTGAAAAGTGTGTACTGTTGGCAAACAGAGGGATAAACAGTAGTACTAGTGGTACCAACAACAATAATAATAGTGGTAACAGTAATAGTAACAGCAACAGTAATAGTAGTAACAACAATAACATTAATAATAACAATAATAATAATAGCCGAAGTAGTTATAATAGTAATCGTAACCAGGGAGGCAATAGCGAGAATGAGATGAAGAAAATGAATAAATTTTCTTATGACAGCCATGGAGGTAGTATTACCAACAATGCAAATATGGAAGAAGATCCAAGTAGACATTTGAACACAGCATTGTATGAGAATAATAAGTTGACTACAAATAATGGAATAAGAAGAAAAAATATAAACGCAAATGAAGAGAAAATATTTCTAAATATATATGTAGAAAGATCATTTATATCACATAATGATGTTATATTTAAAAAGATACAAGTATCTCTAGATGATGTAGAGATAGAAATGGATGCAGAAACATTAAACGGAATAAACTTATTGATAGCAGAATATTTAGAAGGGGTAAGTATTGTGCAGAAAAAAAATTTATTATATGAAGAAATACAAAAGTGGACTATCTTACCAGTATATGTGAATTATAAATCTCCAGATATTCCTTTAGCTATTAATATACAATATATGCAAATAGACAAATTTACTTTAGTAGTATGGTGTTCCTTTTTATTAGATAAGATGCATATGATGAGTGACTTACTTAGAATAGGATTGAGAATCTTGATGGTATCAGGAAAATTAGAATTATTAGGTGCTCCTGTAACATTAAATCAAGAAATATTTAATAACATTCGTGTTAGTTTAAAATCTTTTTATGCATTATTAAAAGATAAATATAGTCATTCTATATTAGCATGTTTAGGTTTTATTGTAGGGTACAGTAGTCTAATAAATATACCTAAAATTCCGTTAGAAATTGGTAGAAATACTATTGGATTAGCTGTATATGCAGTGGATAATGTTAGTGTAGGTATTGGAAGCTTCTTATCCAATTTAACATTTGATACAGAATATATTAATAGGAGGCAAAAGGAAAGGAATTTTAAAACGAACACTAATATGAAAGAAGGGCTTATAAGTGCAGTAAAAAATATAGGTGAAGGAGTATTGAGTTTATCCAATATTGTAACAAAACCAATTGAAGGAGCACAAAAAGAAGGAGTTGGTGGATTTTTCAAAGGTATAGGTAAAGGAGTAGCAGGGTCATTAGTAAAACCATTAGATAAAGTAGGTCAAGCAGTTTCAGATGTTACAAGAGGAATAAAAGCAGAGGTATCGAAACCTATAGGGGGTTATAAATATAAAACTAAGAGACATAGAAAACCAAGAATGTTATGGGGAGAATATGGAAAAATTAAAGAATATAATTTACATGAAGCTGAATTAAGAGAATGTTTAGGTTTAAAATTTTCAAAAAATATTATGAAATGTTTAACTATACATAAGCAGGAAAATCATCCTCCATCTTACTATTCTTTATTACTATACCCTAAGGTAATTATATATGCAAATTTATATGCTAACTTAAATACCAATACAAAAAATAGCGAATTCTTTAATGATAAAAAGGGGGATATTGTTATATGGTCTCTTAAAATTGAAGATATTGCTGAAATAAGAGCTTCTAGTCATGGCCTAATAATAAGGACCAACAATAATAATAACCTTGTGTATAAAATACCATGTAATAATGCGCTGTTAATTAATAAAATATACCGAGAACTCCATAACTCGAAAAACTCAATTAACTCAACTATCATATTAGGCCAGAACAATTTCTCACTGTACAGATACCTCTGACATGTAGCACCTTTATTTGGGGAAAAGTTATGATCCGCTCACAAGGGTACAATTATATATATATATGACTGTGTATGTATGTATTTGTATACACGAAATACTGCTCACCATCGCAATTGTTCCTTTTCTGAAGGAGTTTTATACGTTGGATGCGCAGATATGGGTGCTATATACTGTTTCTGTGAATGTGCCATATGCCGTATTGTGATGGGGTAGTTAAAATTTTGGTAAAAGCTTCTACAATTATTAAAGACATGGGTAGTAGTTAACCTGTTTGGGGTTTGCGTTGTGTATGAACAATACGTAGGTGCACCCGCTGCATGCAGTATCCGTACGTTTTACATATATATATATATATATATACATTTATGTACACAAAGTTGTTTATTGTAAGTCCGGCTTGCTGCCTACATTTTCGATTTGTTTAATGTTTGTCATTTTGTAGTTATTTTATGTACATAATGATCTTATTGTTGCTATGCTGATCAACATTTGCATCTTTTTTCTTTTTTCTTTTTTCTTTTTTTTTTTTTTTCTTTTTTACGTAATTTTTAACTAGCCAACTTCTGTGAAAATGATTTAAAGATTTATTTTTTTTTTTTTTTATGTGAGAATACTTTAAAAAATTTATTCTTCAATAATCAAAAAGGTAGAAAAAACTGGAGAAAATGAAAAAAATTAAAACTTTGCAAAGTTTTCAAAAAAGTTTTGAAGTGCATATATTTCACGAGATTAAAGAGGGTGATAGAAAGGCGGAAAAAATTTGAAAGAAAACGTAAGCTAACATTGAATAAATAAAAAAAATATATATTTAAGCCAATGATTTCAAATGAATATATTGTGCATACTTTATATTTATAATAAAAGTAGGGTAAAAAATGGGGATGAATATTTTTATTATAAAAAAATAATAGAAGTGTACTGATGATTCTGAAGAAAATTTTGTTTTATAGCTCTTTATTTCTCGAGTCGTTTTAGGCTTTTTATTTTTTTTTGATAGCATATAAATGCCCTTCGAGATAAACATGTATATTTTGATACATAAATTAAATAAGAGCAATGTTTGATTATAAGGAATTTTTATATCTCGTTTGATTTTATATGAGTCATTTCTTTCCTGGTAAGTTTTATAACATTCTCCACGAATTCATCAATAACAACTCTTTTATTTTAAATATTTCATAGTTTTTAGTTGTTCCTTTTAGTGGAACTATTTGTTGTCACCTTTGATAGCATCATTTTGTTATACGCTTTTTTTTAGTATAAATATTTTTACTTTATTTTTTTTTTTTTTTTCAAATTTTAATTTTTGAATTTTTCGCCTCGTTATATTGGACGAGGAATTGGTTCTTCGTGATACATATAGGGAAGGAACATATAATATGTAGTGTGTGTTTACATATGATAGGACTGTATATGCGCATATGTTGTACGTGTAAATTGGTTATATTTGTCTATGCATATATATATATATATATACAAGTACATTTTGTACATTATTTATACGTGTAAGCACAAGTACCTACTCACACGAATGAGGCAGGCATATGGATAACCCAGAAGTAGATAGGAAAAATGCAAAGGAGAAAAAGGGAAAGGAGTTATTAAAAGAAAGGAGTGAAGAATTGAAGAAAAGAACAAATCAGAATGAATCAAAATTTAGAAAGTTTTGTGGTAATACTGATTTTATGTTAAATGTACCAAATATTGATAGTAACTTGAAATTTTTAAAGTATGAAGTAGATAACAGCATATTAAATTTTAATTACAATACCATGATTTTAAATGAGAAAATTGAGAGACTAAATGATATAGAACGTGATGTACACATACATATGGAATTACCATTTTTATATTCCTATAACATACAAAATAATGACGATATTAAATGCTGGATTAATGCTCAAAATGCCTGTGAAAAGGAGAAAGACGCATTGGCAGTAAGCGGTAATAATAGTACAAGTAATTGCAGAAGTAAAAACAGGAGTAATGGCAAAAGTAGTAGTAGCAGTAGTAGCAGTAGTAGCGATAGAGGCAGTAGTAGTAACAATAATACAATATTTTTGAGTGACAGTAAATTGAAAGAGATTTCTCCTTATCTACCCGTTGTAACGAATTTCGAAAAAGACGATTTAGATTTATTAATTAAGACCATCCCTAACTATGTTAGAAGTGTTCAGAATTATTTGTTAGCAAATGAAGAAAAGAAAAATGGAAATCACTTAGAAAAGAAGAAAAACTTATCAAATGATCATAGTCGTGGTTTAACTGATAGTACTAATTCAAAAAAAGATAAAAAGAGATTACCTTATAATCAGTACTTTCAGCACCCACTGAAGAAAAAGGCAAAAATTAGAAAAATTTATCCTGTTTTACCTTACATATCTGTATGGAAAAATAAATATATACAAGGAATAATGGAAATAGAGAGCACTTATGACAATGTAAAAAGTAAAAGTGGCGAAGATAGGAAGCCCCTTTGTAACGACAATGGTAAAAGTAGTAAGGGGACGAAAAGCAGTGCTCCCTATGGCCTTTTACACTTAATAGAAAAAACTAGAGATAAGCGCATATATAGTTTATATAAAAGGCATATAATGAATAATAGTAATAATAATACCTTTAGTAGTAGCGGAAATGATGGGAACGTCCTAACTTTTTCGAAGAGTATACCGGATATATACAATATGGAAAATTTTTATGATAGAGGCAGAGGGATTAGCAGGGAAAGGGAATACCCTATAGAATGCTGCAATGATGATGAACAGAATGACATACAGAGGGACACGGACAAAACAAGCAATGAATGTAGTGGTAAAATTGGAAATGATGTAAATAGTGCTAGTAGCGAAACAAACCATGATGGCAGCAAAACAAAGAAGCGCATCAGCCTTAGCAAATTTCTCATAAGGAAGCATATTTTAAAATTAAAAAATAAAGTGTCAGCGGTGTCAACAATGTCTGCTGAATCGCACGAAAAGAGTAAAAATAAAGGGGATTTATTAGATACAAAAAGTGAAGGAAATAATGGTAAAGTAATAACGAAAAATTGCAAAAATGTTACATTCAATGAAAAATATGAATATACACTAGTTGAAAAAAAAATAGATAATGAAAATAATGCTGAAGAGGACTTGAAAATAGAAGGGGATCTAGAAAATATAAGCGAAATACTAGGTGAGAATATTCAATGTTTCAAATACGTAAGAGATTACAAATCGCCGTCTTTTGATATAAATGAAAAGGATTCACTTTCATATGCTTTAAGTTTTTCAAAAAAGAACTTAGCTTTTATATTTCCTACCTTATCTAAAAAAATTATCTTCTCAAAAACAGGACAACAAAAAAGAAAAAATTATATTTTATTAAAAGAGTAGCTGCAGGCGTAGAAGTAACAGTAAAAGAGAAATCTATGTGTAATGAAGTTATACTCCATTGTATTAGGAGAGGGGTGGTTGCAGTTGATTTTGTCGATATTATTATCTGCATTTCTTGGCTTATTTAAATGGAATTATCCGCATTCGATTGTGTGTTCGATCCTCCGCAGTTAGATAGGAACTTATGTGTTTGAAGGTTTTGCTGTATATATTTATATGTATGTATATGTGCATGGGTGAATTACCTCAATTTATTTTATTTTATTTTTTTCCCCCATCCATTATCTGCTTCTTCCCAAGCATATATTTTTTTAAAAAACTCATATGTAAATATGTTATAATGGGCTTCGTAAAATACGTGAAAAAAAAAAAAAAAAAAATTCGAGGTACGTATCAGAACACGTGTAAGAACATATATCAGAATGCACGTTACAATATAAGTCGAAAAACATCTCAAAAAATGTATATCTGAGAGGTAGCTGGAAATTTATTTAGAATTTCCACGTTTTCCCCGTTGATTTCCAAAAGGTTATGCTTTCTTATCACATTTTAACATAACAAGTAGAGAATATTATGTATAGAAGTAATGCGCCAATACTTGAACTATTCGAACGTATAAACATATGTACGTATGCATGTATAAATGTATGTATATACGTATGCATGTATAAATGTATGTATATATACGTATGCATGTATAAATGTATGTATATATACGTATGCATGTATAAATGTATGTATATATACATATGCATGTATAAATGTATGTATATATACGTATGCATGTATAAATGTATGTATATATACGTATACGTGAATGCATACCCATATGTATGGTCGTGATGTATTTCCCCCACAAACGTCCGCAAAAATCAGAAAAAGAAATCGTGCATATGCTTCCATTCAAAGGTGTATCTTTGTCTTAGCAAAGCTAAGCCTTGACCCAGTACTAAATTAATTTGGTATTTATATAAAGGGTAACTTACTAATAATTGTTCATATTTTTTTTTTAAAAAATCTAAATGTTCGTTCATATTTTCAATTTTAAAAGAAGCTAGAATATGTGTACCTGCTAAACCGCTACAACGAGATGACTGTTCGAGAATTTCATTTATATGATCACGTAAATCTTCTAATATAAATAATACATCAAATAATTCATTAATTTCTTTTTTTTTTTTTGTTATTTCCTTATCATATTCGTATGCTTTTATTTTTTCTTCCATTGAACTTAAGATTCCCTCCCAAATAGATACATTTAACACTAAGTTAACAGAATCGTTCCAGTTACTTGTAAGAATGTTATCATATAGCTGATCCATCTCTTTAATTAAATTTTGCTTTTCCTTTATGTTGTCATATAAGGCACTGAAGTACTTTCTTTTTTGACCGGAAAAAGAACTATATATATGACCATTTTTTAAATACGTACAAAAATATTTTTCTGGGATATAACCATGCCCTTTATGAAAAGCTTCGAAAATTTTAGAACCAAATGAAAAATACAAAGACAATTTCATAATATTTGAAGTCAATCAAAAAATACACTAAATGGTCAATTGGCTAGCCAGCAACCTAATTAATCAGCTCGCAAAAAACAATGGGGGCTAGTGTAGGTAAGTATGTATATACGTGTATATATATACGTAAATAATTACATGTGTACGTAAATACATACATGGGTACGTAAGTATATATATGCTTATGCATATGTATATATATGGAAAGCACCACTAGATGTATAATTACATTCTTGATGTTATTCAAAAAACGAGTGGCATAAAGGAAGCAAGCAGTTTTTATAATTTATTCTTTTTTTTGTGTTAAAACGAAGAATAAAAAATGAACGGGAAATATAAAATAAAATTTGATACGTATAAGGAAAAAAAATAAAAATGTGTTCAACGTCTTGGCAATTTATATATTACTTATTGCACATACACTTGTGCATGTACGTATCTGTACATGAATTAACTTACGCATATAAGCACAATTACTTTTGCTTTTTTAACAATAACTTGTATATATAAAAATGTAACATGCAAAATTTGTTTTTTTTACGCAGATCTGATCCTCTCTACATGGATACATTAGCTTGAGCATTGGGGTATCTACATATATCTACATATATCTACATATATCTACATATATATATATATGTATATGTATGTATTTGTGTATTTATTTATACACTTTGCACGAATACAATATAAAGAGAATGAACTATCACAATGCAAGTTTGCAGTTGTAAAATTTCTCAAAAATGTGCGTGATAATATGCCCAGTACTCATTTAGCATCTTTTGTATGTGTCTCATTTTGGTTATACTGAGGTCATGCTTTGGCTCTTTTAAATTAGCGTTATAGGGATCCCGTTTTTGTATTTATTATCCTGTAGTTTTTGTTTATTATGCTGTTTTTGAATTTATTTCCTGTACCAGTTATTTATTATTCTATATTTTATGCATTTTATGCATTTTATGAAATTTATGAATTTTATGCATTTTATGAAATTTATGAATTTTATGCATTTTATGAATTTTATGCATTTTATGAATTTTATGCATTTTATGAATTTTATGCATTTTATGAATTTTATGAATTTTGTGCATTTTATGTATTTTATGTATTTTATTTTTTATTTCATTTTTTTTTTTTCTTCCAACTCGGTTTAACAATTCGTTGTTCCTTTTTGATGAAGGGGAAATGTAAGCTTTTTACTCTTTAAGTAAGGCAATTCGAAAAATGAAAAATAAAAAAATAAAAAATGGTGAAGCTAGAGGATTCGTAAAAAGGAAATAAAAAAACTCTCACATATCTGTATTTTCACATACTTAGGTGTCCTTAAATTTTTACATATCTTTTAATGGAAAATTTTAAATATATGTATACATTAAAAAAAGAATGGAAGTTTCGAAGTATGAACTATCAGAGTTATAAGTTGATTCATTTTTAATTTTTAAGAAAAAAAAGCAAAAATGTGCGACGAATAGAGAGAACTACATATTTAATTTGCTCGGGAAAAAGAACATGTATGTATGTATGTGTAAGTATATGTATGTATATATAAGTATATGTTTGTATATGTATGAATATGTAAGTATATGTTTGTATATATATATATATATATATATATATATATATATATATATATATATATAGGGCGTCCTTGCAAATATAAAATTACAATTCTTAATAAATGGAAATAAAAATTACAGATTACTCCTTTGTTTTTGCGCCGCTATATTTTTTAGGAGATGTTGGTACACACACAGAAACACAATATATATATATATATGTATGTATATGGGCATGAATAGGCATACCAAGACATATACACACAATGATGAATATAAGGAGGGTTTAAAAAATGAGGGGAAACACAATGGAAGAAAAAAGGCTCGATATAAAGAATGTAGGAGGTACGCATACACTTACGTATGTGCATAGATAATGGTACACACGCGGGGTGAATTCCCCTTAACATGAAGTAATGTACATGGAACTCTTTTAGGAATTATGTGTAGGATGGAAGTGTGTACAGGTTGGAAGTGTATACAGGTTGGAAGTGTGTACAGGTTGGAAGTGTGTTCAGGTTGGTAGTGTGTTCAGGTTGGAAGTGTGTTCAGATTGGAAGTGTGTTTAGGTTGGATGTGTGTTCAGGTTGGAAGTATGTTCAGGTTGGAAGTATGTTCAGGTTGGAAGTATGTTCAGGTTGGAAGTATGTTCAGGTTGGAAGTGTGTACAGGCTGGAAGTGTATGAAGAATGGACGCGTGAATGGTCATATATATAGCAATATTAGGACAATTAATAATATAAAAATTCTAGCTAAAAATCCGTAATAAGCGGATGCTACTTTAATTGTCATATAGGCAGTTTTTTTATCTTTCTTACAAATACAGGTGAAGGAAGTAGTTTCTTGTAAACTTCCAACTAAGCCAAATATTTTAATTTTATTATCACCTTTACTATCATCATAATATTCAATATTTCCCATATTTAATTGTGCATCTAAATAAACAATTTTGGATGGTTCTAATTCACCTTCTTGTGGTTGATATACTTGAAAAAAACAATCAGGTACAATATCTCCAGGGCAGCTTATCCCTAATAAATGATTATAACTTTTGTCGGTCAATTCGACATTACATGTAATATGTGCATTATCAGCTAAAGCAGTCATATCAATATTATTTGTGAATGTATGAGAAGTACTATCAGATGAAAAATTACATCCATGTATAGTTTTTTTTGAATTATGTGGACTTATAATTGTAGTATAAATAGTAGAATTATCAACTTTACATGAACATTCTGCATTTACAGTATCTGTAGTAATATATATTGGAGCTTTAAATATAGTAAAATTTTTATGATATACTATTTTGTTACTTTTATATAATTCACCATTATTATGTGATTTTTGAAAACATTTCTTATCAATTTGTTCACATGCTAAGACAAATAGATCTCCTTCTTTTAATTGTACATTCAATTTTTTATCATTAAATGATTTAATATTATATATATCAGCTAGATATGGGTAAGATTCTTTTGTTAAGTTAACTAGTATAATATCATAAGGATATTTTAATACACGTACATGTATTAATGCACTCCTTCCTTCAATATTAGATACTACCTTTTTTGTATTATCACATAGACAAAAGAACTCTACATCTTTATTATTAAATGGAGAAATAGTTAAAATTTTATCTACAGAATCTGCACTTGTTTTATCTTCTTTTACTTCATAATCAACTAGACCTAATGTATCTATTTTAGTTTCATTTTTCTTATTCATGTCTGTATATACAGTTTCAAAACACTTTTCTGGTAATATCTTAAACTTAGATTCTGACCCACCTTTAGGTATTGTTAATCTTATTTTGTCATATATAAAATATGAGTGGATACTACATAATATCGATCTATTTTCTAGGATATCCGGTTCTAAATTATGTACACCCTTAGTAGAAAAATTACATTTGAATCCTAAAAATGTTGTCACTTGACTACTCATATCTTTAGGAGATACATATGAATTATCATCTCCTGTACTTACTTTTAAGAGTAATATTTTGCATATCAGTAGAATGAAGTAAAATTTTTTCATATAACTGCTGGACATGATAGACAATGGGGTAGCGGTCAAGGAATGGAATTAGGTGGAAAATGGGACTGTTCTTTTGGTAGTTAGTTGGCTTGTATGATTGTATGATCTTATAATGGTGTGCTTATTTGCTTTAACCCTTTATTTTCCTATATTTCTATTCGTTTTACCCCTTTATTCTCTTGTGTATTTATGATCTTGTGCCTTTCTCTCTTTTCCTCTCTCCTTTTTGCTTTTTTTTTTTTTTTTGTTTTTTTTCTTTTTACAGATTTATACATATACATATGCAGTATGAGTACCTGCGCATAATGTGTGTGAGTGTGTGTGTTTTGTTACGTATAATACATTTCAGTATCTGAGCTTTCCTTTTTTGTTTGAATTGCTTTTACGTAGTTAAAGCGTGCCTGTATAAATGTTATGTTCACACACACACACATACATACATACATACATACCAGATGCGCATGTGTGTATGAGTTAAGTATTTACATTCATGATATGGAAAATTTTTTACATTTTTGAAGAATGAAAAAATGCTTAATTTTCTAAAGACACTTTGTTTTCCACAAATATTTTCCGTGTTAGCGACTGCTTAAGCATACTCATGAATTTCGAGATACGTGCGTACATATATTATAAAATTTGTATATTTATCGTATATTGCGGGAGGGTAAGGGAAAAAAAAAAAAAAAAAAAAAAAGGTAAATAAATGAGCGGTATATAAACAAGTGGACACATAAATAAATGCATTAACCCATGAATGTAATGTGATACATTAAAAAGTGTTTTAAAAAATTCCCAAAAAGACACCTCAGTATATTCTGTACGCACATATGTGTACATGTGTTTGCTAGTTTGTTTTTCCTTTTTCTTTTTCTTTTTTATATCATACATATTTTCATGAAGTGTTTTTATGGTATTCGTGAGATGGAGTATTCTTATATTTTAATTTTATTACTTTGAATTTTTACAATTCTGATTCATCACTTTGCAGTTTTTCTATTTTGTTTTATTGCTTATTAAAATTTTTTTTTTTTTTTTTTTTTGCTGCCCAGTCCTTTAACTTCTTTACCTTCATAAGTACTTTTTTCTAATACTATTTGGATTAATGAATGTGCAATTATTGCTAATTTTAAATATATAACATTTATTTATTTTTACTATTTTATTTTATTTTATTATTTTTTTTTTTTTTTTTTTGGTATATACTAGATCTACAACATCATAAGAAAAAAAAAAAATATATATATATATATATATATATATATATATATATATATATATATATGAAATTGCACATGCTTGTAAATACGTATACATACATCTACCAAAATATCGACCTCTTTTTTCGACATACATATGTATTACATGTATATTTTTTTTTTTTTATTTGTTAAATAATTTTATATAAATGCAGTAATAGTAGTAAAAATTCTTTTTTCTCATAACCTCCAACAGTGCAAACATTTTTTGTTTTTGTTGTAATATATGTCTTAAGGGGAAAGAATGAAATAAAAGTACCAGAAAAAAAAAAAAGAAAGCTATATTGGGAGTCCATAAAACTCTGATAATACTTAACTGGATGTGTTTTACTGAAAAAGGTAAAATATGCTAACTTTATATTTTATTTAAAAACTGAAAAGTAAATCTTTTAAGCGCACTGTTTCCTTAGCACATTTCGTTTCATCGCTTTTAAGAAAGGGATAAGGAAATTTTAGCTTATAAGCCACAAAAAAAAGGTTAAGTTGTAGTGCCCCCTCAAAGCAATAATTGAACAATGGCAATTCTACCGAATGTTCAAAAATTTAGAATTTTAAGGGGATAAAACATAACTGTATGTACTTAATTTTTTTTCTTTTTTTTTTTGTAAATCTCATGACGATGTTCAGTTCACCAGCATTACACAAGATAAACAAGATATTTATATATGCGTATGTGTATGCTCATGTATGGGTTTGTATGCTAGTAAACATTTGACACAGTTAAACTTCAGAATACTGCCCATCTTTTGGTTTTTGTTTTTTTATTTTTTTTTTTATTTTTTAGATGATAAAAAATAATTTATTTTACACTATCCAATATGTTTGAGTTTTCCTTTTTTGTATTTATTTGATCCGAAAACCTAACAGTTAAAAATTGTATGGGCATATTATTGTCTATATAGGTATCATCTCTTTTTAGTTCCTTATTCGAATTTATGATTATATCACTACTTATATTATAACAGTTTAAAAAAAAGTAGGAGTTTGTTTTTGATCAAAAATTGGAATAACATAGGAATGCATAATGAAAGGATGTTCAAATGGTACGAAGCATTTCGTTTGAATATATTTTGTTTTGTTTTGCTGTATTTTGCTCTATCATAGCTCTTTTATTATAAATATAGCTCTATTTGAAGCTAATGGAAACACCATTTCTAAAATGAAAGGGGAGAGGAAAAATTTGAAAGCAGAATATATAGTATGTTTGCATCGAACGGTATTTTTACTTGTTTTTTACGGGTATACAGGTAAGTAATGGGTACACATATATACGCATACTTGTACGTATACATATACATATATATATACATATATGGATGTACAATGTGTGCATAATGTATGCGCCTTGCATACTGCTATATGAAAACATCTCACGACTTGGAAAAAAATGAATATAAAAGTGAATAATAATCAAACCACTCGAAGTGTTATATTGGCACTCTTTATACACACATTCCCATGTATGTGTGCACTTTAAGATGTTGGGAAATTTTAAAACATACGAAAGCAATTATAAAAAAAAAAAAAAAAAAAGATAAAATGAAATAAAATCTGCTTTTGTCACCATAAAAGAGTAATTTTTAACATGTACATAGATATATAATCATATATATATACATAAATATATATACATAGATATATATACATAGATATTTATATACTTAGATATATATACATAGATATTTATATACTTAGATATATATACATAGATATATATACATATATATATATATACATAGATATATATATATATACATAGATATATATACATATATATATATATACATAGATATATATACTTAGATATATATATATATATAGATATATATGTGTAAACACATCAGTATTTCCGTAAGTGCACACTCTTCATTAGTGCAACTCTAGAGTGAGAATGGTACTTCTCTTCCTTGGGCAAATTAATTCAAATATAGGAATGCAACAACAAGTAATACTAAAACTAAACTAACAAAACTCGTACTAGCAGAGTCAATTGTCAATTCCATGATTCCTTTTTTGCCAGCATTTTCACAAATGCACCTTATAACTTTATTTTTCTCTGGTCTAGTTGGAAATCCAACGACAAAAGCTCTTAGTTTTAAATTGGCGTAGTATTCTACATCAATTGTTTCTAATACATCATCTAACAAAAACGTTTCAAATTTTTTTTCTCCATTAATTGTTTTTTCATATAAAACATGTCTAAAACAATAAGTAGGAGTTAATTTATAAGGACACCTAAAACCAGCAGCAAGATTCTTTTTACCTGATTTTATATGGACAGAACAAATTTCTTCATCAGTTATATCGTTCAGGTTGAAACCATTTAAATACATGCCTTCACCTTTAGGTTTAGTAAAATCACAACCATCAATAGTTCCTGTTTTTTCTGATTTAAGAACAATTTTATAAGTAGAACTATTTGTTTCAAATGTTAATGTGCAATTAATTGGGCTCAAAAAAACAGTAGGCATTCTAAGAGAAAAAAAATATTCTGAAATAAAACCAAATTTGATATTCATTAAATTATCACATTGATCTTCATATGTATTCTTAAAACCAGTATATTTTAAATGAATAACTTCATTTTCTTTTATTTGAATTTCTCTATTATAGTCTGTTCCTGTTATACCATCCTGTGAAAATTCGTTAGATCCAGTAATATCTACACCCCTTGGATTTTCATCTTTTTGGTTTAAAATAATTTTTACTAATCCTACTTTTCCTTTCTCTTTTTCATTTGATCCAATTCCATTTTCTGTTTCTCTGTTATCACATCTACAATAAATAGTCTTATTCTTTTTATAACTATGTGGAATAACTAATGTTCTTAATTCGAAATCATCAAAAGTTTTGTTTACAGTTAATATTTTTTCAACATCTAGTTTTTTAAAATCTTTTGCATCTTTCTCAGAATCGTAAGGAGAATATAGGTGAGTAGAAAAACATGTAGAAGGAACAATTTCAACCTTCGAATATCGAGACTCTTTTTTCTTTGGACAAATTAATGCAACGATGTCTGATAAGCTAGGGTTGTTTACTGTACATCCGATTTGTTCAAACTTATCTTCTCCTTCCTTTAATGATGGATTAACACTAGTTAAAGGATTGAAATGAAAATCGCATACATATTCAATCATACTTATTCCTTCATTCACAATTTCTCTTATGAAAAATAGTGACGTTACTGCAGCTAGTATTGATAATTTCATTTTGAAAGTTTCGTAAGGACGTGTAGGAAAATTAAAAAAGTGCAAGGTGCTACGTACCACGCTCGTCTACGTTTGTGCGTATATACATATATTTACGTATACCAGTGTACAGGGAGTGATACTTGCATATACATAATTTGCACAGCGTTCAATTTAAAACTATTGAAATATTTACTATGTTTTTTGGAAAAATATTTTTGTATTTTTCATATGTTGTAAAATTATTTTTATTGTAAGTTTTTTATTTATTCTTTTCTAATTTTTCTAATTTTTCTGTTTTTTTTTTTTTTTTTTTTGTCTTTTTTTGTTTTTTCTTTGAATATTTAGAGTGTTATAAGTGCCGACTCGAAAACAGTAAAATTCGACTTTTTTTTTGATAGTTGGCAGTAGTTCAAGGTATTTGGCGTTTACATGTTTTTCCATTTTATTATTTTTTTTTTTTTTTTTGAAGTACAGTTGCTTAAATAAGAGCCTTTTTTTTTTTTTTTTTTTTCTGTCCTATAACTTGTGTATGTATCTTTTTGTCAGAGGTTTTATATTGTACGTATGGATGTGTGTATACGGTGTATGTTTTTTTTTTTTTTTTTTTTTTTTTTTTTTTTTTCTTAGCTTCCTTGTTAGTTGTTTGTAATTGCAAAATACCCATTTAATAGTAAAAATAACGGGGGAATTATAAATTCTTATTTTATTTTTTTCCCCCTCTTTTAATGTATAAATTGTGAACGCTTGAGAAATAAGAAAGTCCTTTATTTTCATAACATTGCAGAGGTGTCTATATGTATACACGCTGATTGAGCTGATGAGAGATCGCGCATATATTTGCATGTACACAATTGAACATACTGTAGGATTAAACACGGAATGCTTACGACATACAACTTTTTTGTTTTTGTAGGAGGAATGAAATTTATTAGTTAAAAAAGAAAAAAAAACGAATAAAAAATAAATAAAAAATAAATAAAAAATAAATAAAAAATACATAAAAAATAAATAAAAAATGAATAAAAAATGAATAAAAAATGAATAAAAAATGAATAAAAAATGCTTCGTCCCTTATTTTTCTAATGTGCGTATGACTTTAAATCTACACTCTAACATTTTACTTTGTACAAGGGAAAAAAATTAAAAAATGTCAATCTTCACCTTAATTTATTTGCAAAAATGCGTTTAAGTTATAGTGAATATATGAAATTAAAAAGAGTATAATTCATTTAAGAAAATACGACGAACATAATAATTAAGCACATAGATAAAAACTTTGGCGGAAGTGGTACAAGAACTGGACTGTTGTTTTATTTTTTTAAAAAGGGGGTATTCAGTCGCATATACATTCACACAATTATGCATATATTTTAAATAACACCCTCTATTCCCTTTTTCCTTGAAATTGTTTAAAAACGGATGTAATGAATTGTATACCCTTTTTTCTTGCTACTTAAATATTTTAACCCTACTTACTAACATAATAGTATTCTTTCGAAATTAAAATATTTTTTTTTCTGCTTAGCGAAGTATATATATTTTTTTTCTTTTATTAGATGAAAAAAAGATATTAGTCCTTTTAAGTAAAAAAAGGAAAAAAAAAAAAAAAAATGAATGAATGGATTAACCAATCAAAAGAACAGCGTCTTTTGTTTTTATTCGTACGTTAAATTTTGTATTTATGCATTTCAATATTTTTTGATGTTCCTTTAATATTTTTTTTTTTTTTACCTTTATGTCTTTTTTTACCCATGTGAAAAGTGGTATACGTTAAATTTTCTCATCTTTTAACCGTATTTTGGGGAAAACCTAATTTTTGTTAGCTATTTGTAAAAATGGAGAAACAAAAAGAGATCGTATATCAGTAACTGTTCAAGTGATAAAATTTGGACATACGTTTATGTGCGCGAATATACTTATGTGCATATTTATTTGAATAATATATTAGCCATAACAAAAAAAAACCAATCATCGCATATAGTAAACACAAAATGAATAGCGTTTGAATATGTAATAATTTAAAAAAAAAAAAAAGAAAAAAAAAGTAAAATGATAATAAAAAATGTAAAAAAGAGCAAGACTTGTAAAAATATATAAACAAAAGGTAAGGCTTGTAAAAATATATATAAAAAGATAAAGATAAAAAAAGATAAGTTTTGTAAAAATAATTATGCAAAAGAAAAGACTTATAAAAAATAAAAAGAAAAAATCATACAAAAGTAAACATTGAAAAGAGAATAATTCGCTTTTATGAAAAATAGGAAGAAACGTGTGTGTGCGTGCCTGTGTGAACATATCACTGAAAAGTTATTGACTTTGATTAAATGCGATTGACTGCGATTGACTGCGATTGACTGCGATTGACTGCGATTGACTGCGATTGACTGCGATTGACTGCGATTGACTGCGATTGATTGCGATTGATTGCGATTGTGTTCTAAAATTAATAAATTTAGGAGCTCTTTTATGCATAACATTATAATTCATTTTTATTGGTACTGTTAAAAAAGGAATAATTGAAATAGTGCTAAAGTATACAGATAATTTTACATATACATATAATATGTGAAAAAATTATATACATACAAAGGTATGTACATGCAAAGGTATATACGGCCAAAGGTATATACGGCCAAAGGTATATAAGGCCAAAGGTATATACGGCCAAAGATATATACGGCCAAAGGTATATACAGCCAAAGGCATATACATTCAAAGGTATATACGTTTAAAGGTATATACATACAAAGTATATATATACAAAAATATACACATACTGACAAACGTTTATTAAACAA
The DNA here is from genome assembly GCF_900090045.1 of Plasmodium malariae. Classification (NCBI taxonomy): domain Eukaryota; phylum Apicomplexa; class Aconoidasida; order Haemosporida; family Plasmodiidae; genus Plasmodium; species Plasmodium malariae. The sequence goes on along the minus strand of NC_041786.1, from coordinate 404,673 downwards.
AGGTAACAGTGAAAATGCATTCAAAGTGAACGAAGAATTCGTTTAATCTCTTTTATTAACAATTCATGCAAATTGTGACAGGCAATAAATTTCTAATAACAAGTTTCCCATAAATTGGTATAATTTAAGTAAAAATTAAATTGGAGGGGAAAAAATAAAACAACATAGAATTAAACAAAGCAGAATAAAGCGAAATGCAATAAAGCGAAATGCAATAAAGCGAAATAGAATAAAGCAATACAGAACAAAGCGAAATTGAATAAAGCAAAACAGAACAAAGCGAAATTGAATAAAGCAAAGCAGAACAAAGCGAAATTGAATAAAGCAATACAGAACAAAGCGAAATAAAATAAAGCAATACAGAACAAAGCGAAATAAAATAAAGCAATACAGAACAAAGCGAAATAAAATAAAGCAATACAGAACAAAGCGAAATAAAATAAAGCAATACAGAACAAAGCGAAATAAAATAAAACAATACAGAACAAAGCGAAATAAAATAAAGCAAAACAAAATAAAACGAAACAATATTACCTTGGAAGAATGAATAGGAATACAATAATATATGAAGAAAATGCTGATGGAAATGAAAAAAAAAAGAGAAAACTTTTCGAAGATACGCCAAATTTTGACTCCAACTTCTTTTCAAATTACTTAACAGAATATAACGTTGATCATGTTAATTTCAGTCGGGTAAGCAGCAACCAGATCAGCAGTAATCAAATAAACTGCAATCAGTCTAACAATGTACTAGACAGTACTTATCAGAACAGTAAAGAAACAAACTACTGCGACAATTTTTATCCTAATGACAACTCATTTAATATATATAAACAAAACAAGAAGGATGACCCATTATTAGGCTTCAACAATAACTGTAATAATAATATACAATTTGACAAAAATTTGCTAATAAACAGTATTGATGTTCTTTTAAATTTTATGAATTATAACTACTTAAATGAGACGATAAAGCATGAAGCTCTTCATGAAAATTTATTGAATTTGCGTTTCTATATTCTTAGCTTAAATGATGATAAATTTATCCAAAAAAAAATAACAGAATATTTCCTGAAAATGTAAGTATATTATTAATCGATGTGTATACAATTCGAATTTTTTTTTTTTAGTATGATGAGAGGAGGGTGTGTGTGCATACATAAAAACACACGCATGGTACACAGGAAAAGAGCATAAGTACTTTATGTGCGTGTGTACATGTATTTTTAAGCACTTATGTGCGGACATATATTATATACATGTACCTCTTCATGTGCATGTATATACATTTGTTTAAGAGTGGCTTTTGAAAACAACATAAAAAAAAAAAAAAAAAAAAAAAAGAAAAAAGAAACATGATTTTTATGTATCATGAATTTTGAATGTTCGTATTTATATATATATATATATATATATATATATTTTTTTTTTTTTTTTTTTTTCTTCTTCCTCTTCTTCATCCTTTTGAACAAATTTTGTTATATAATTTTTAACTTTCATTTTTAATTTTCCAAAACAAAATTAGTACAAATTTAGCTTCGTTATTATGTAAATCCTAATTGTTTGATCTAAGGAAGCAAAAACACAAAGACCTAACTTGTCTTTATTCCAATCAAATGAAATTATTGGTTGAGTAGAAACGTTCTGGTAATTTAACTTTTCTAATTCTCCAATTATTCCCCTTTTGCATCCTTTCAATTCATCAAATACATAATTTTTTTCCGGGTTTATATATTTATACAGAATTAGCTAGAAAAAAAAAAAAAAAAAAAACTAAAATTAGGAGAACAGAGGTGTAATTGTAATGTGAATATAAAACACTGCTCCTAAACATTTCATTTTTCGAATATCCCAAATGTCCCTTAAATTTTGGGAATTTTTTATGGAATGAAATTCGTACTATCGTATACGTTCTTTTCGGTGTCTCCTTTATTTTTCCATTCTCATTCTACTTAATATTTTTATTTTGATTTGGTTCTCATTTTATTTTTTTTTATTTTAATTTACTTCTCATTTTATTTTATTTTATTTTAATTTACTTCTCATTTTATTTTATTTTATTTTTTATTTTTCATCTCTTTTTTATTTTCTAATTTTTTTCTTTTTTTTTTTCTTGTTAACATTTCCGTCTCCCCCTAATGTTGCAAAAATGTCCCGGTTCTGCGGCAAAAATGGAGTACCCCAGCAAGTTCCTTTTAAAATGGGAAAAAAAAATATTTTTTAAGTTAATATATTTTTTCAATAATTTTATTTGTAGGTTTTATTTTTTGAGCATATATTTTTTTCTTTTAGCATGTCTTTGTCATAGTATTTCATCCCCAAATGTAAAATTTTAAAGACAAAACTTTGATTTACCATCGTTCATATCGGTTAAGTTGCCTACTTATTAGCCGAGCTGTTTACTTATTAGTTAATCTGCCTACTTATCAGTTAATATAAAACCTATTCATTCCTATTCCTCGCATACTATAAATATACCTGATATTATTTGGTCCTTGCTATATGCAAACCCGGAATCTTCGCTGTAGACATCTAAGTTGAAAATGTAAATATTCCCTTCTAGCGTTGAGCAAATTAATTTATTTCGTTTGGTGTCTTTTCTGTCGTAATTTATAGAACAAACTCCATTGTTAACATTAGCCTTGAAAAGGAAAAGTAGTATTTAAAAAACATAAATCATAGGAACGTTGTTTGTACTTTTTGTGCTGTCTGTTATTCGTTCAGGAAACATATACTACGACAAAGGACAGCACGATGAAATATTTGTTGAACAGGAATAGTCTCTAGAGGATGAGGGGGTTCATATATAAATCATTTGTAAATATATACATACTTAAATAATTGCATATATACGCACATACATACATGTACACATATATACATATACATGTATGCACGCGCACGTGTGCGTTAAGGAATATACGGAAATATTGGCATATACAAACTTCAACTCTTTTCTTAATACCTCGTGCTCAATTAACATCATTTTTATGTCAAAAAATTTAATATCCCCATTGTCATATCCTGCGCATATATTCAAGTTTTCCTGTCCAGTCTCACAATACGAATTTTCTTCAATGTAGTTATTTCCTGAGATAAAAAGGGGGTAAAGATAACATATGATCATTTTCATCATGTAAGTATATATATATATATATTTGTGTGTACGTTTATATATTTTGCAAGTATTATATAACCTGTTGCAACACACCAGCAGTCAGGCATATAGTCTGAGTTTTTTGGGGGCTCTAAACTGACAACCTTCGTATAATATGAAAAAAAATGAAGAACAAACAATAAGGATACCAAAATTGTAATGTGTATAGGATTGATGTACAAGCATATGTATTAGGTATATATATGTGTACAATGTATATAGTGCACATTTGCGCGTATATATGTGGGTAACAGAAAAACCGAAAAAGAAAAAAAAATACAAAAATAACAACAAAAATAAAAATAAAAACACAAACACGTATGTTTTTGTGTGCCTATGCATTCCCCTTTTTTTCCTCCTTTTACTTCATGGTTTGTCCTTATGTCAAAAATTTTAACCGATCCATCCCTGCTTGCACTTACGATAATATTATTATTTTTGTAACTTTTGCAGTCTATTTTATTTATTAACTTGCTATGTTTTTTTATGCTATAATATGGCTCAGACAAATTGTTGATATCATATAACAATATGCTACCGTCAAATGAGCCTGCAGATTTTTGAAGAAAAATTAAAAAAAGGATAAAATACAAAAAATAAGAAAATGTATAAATAGTAATTTTATAGGAAAAATAACTAAGGCGAATTAACTGAGAATTATATTTTGCCTTAATATATTTTCCTTCGTTTTTTTTTTTTTTTTTTTTTCCTTCTTTTTATTCTTCTTTTGCTTTTTTTTTTTTTTTTTGATGCCCATTTCCAACCACAAGCAATAGTGTAGCTTCCCGAATGAGAATAAAAAGGACAAATAGTTTTTATTCCTTTATCTGTTCGATTATTAGAAATACACGTAAAATTCCCCTTATTTAAATTATAAATATTTATGTATCCCTTTTTATCTAATAATTCTCCAACAGCAATGATGTTTGATTTTCCATCAACCCATTTCACATCGTATATAGTATTATCCAATGAATAATTTATATGTTCAATTATTTGTGGTTTATTTTGTATGTGCATTGCTTTAGCAAACTATTAAAGAAAGAAATAGTTACTTAATAGTTTTTCTTAAATTAAGTCGTTCCCTTCTGCCTTCGCCCACACAAGAGATATAAAAAAATGAATAAATGAATGAGCAGATAAATAAATAGATACATAAATATATAAATAAACAGATAAAGAGATAAATAAACATATATATAAAAGAATAAATAAATAGATAAATTAATATATAGATATATAAAAAAAAGGATACATAAATAAACGCTTAAAAGAATATTTTAAAAATGCTTTGTACTCAAGCAAAAATTTTCTTTTTAAATTAGAAAGAGGGAATACATTTACTTAAATATTTGGTCGTTTTGCTTTTTTTATGCTTCATGATACTATCGGCTCAACAGTTTTCGCATTACATGTTAGCTTTTCCTTGTATATAACAATATTAACATAAGCGTATATAAATATAGCATATGTAAATTTTGTAATATGTAAGAATAACTTAAAAGTTGTTCAGTGCGTTCCTTTATTTGGTTTAGACTTTAAAAATAAAATTATGTAGTATACATTTCGTATTACGCCTCCCCTCTTTGTCATTTTATGTTATTTTGCTTATTATAGTACGATAATGAAATTTGAAAACATTCAGGTTTTATATACCTGCACTTGTTCATAGTTTTTTTTTTTTTTTTTTTTTTTTTATTAGCGTAGATGTGTGTTTATATATACACATTCATGAATCCTTATATGTATAAAATTATCAATACACTAATGCACACATTTGTGTATTTAATAGTTTCCCCTTTTATGAAAAAAAAATGATGAGAAAGATTTATGATACGTGAATATAATTTCGATTAAAATGAATTATTAAGATTAACGAATATATATGATGGTTCCGTGTTATATGTTCATGGCTTCATCGTTTTTAACATGTTTTGAAAAATTATAGTGAGATACTTTTTGTTTATTCGTAGAACTGCTACACACCTTTTAAGAGTTTTTATGTTTAAAAATGGAAAAAAAAAAAAGTTTACCAATTTTTCCTCAACATGAACTATTTCACTCTCTATCTGAAAAGAGAAAATATGAACACTTCCAGCGTGCCCATAATTTAAAGTATCTTATATGTAGCATCGCCGTTTTACATTACCAAATTCATTCTGATTTTTTACACCCTATAAATATGTACATATATATATATATATATATATTTTTTTTTTTTTTTTTTTTTTTTAAATGCAGTTAAAATTTGTATCCCTCTAAAACTAAATTTTAACATTTTTTTGCAAGAGCATTAATATGAGGTAAATTTTTTTCCCCCATAATCTTATGTGAAATATTTTGCTTTAAAAACAATGGGAAAACGTGTTCATTGTGTTTTAATGTGCATAAAATAGATATATAATTCTAAATATGTGTATGCACACAAAGACATTGTATATACGAACACTACACCTTTTGGAAGAACTCAAATTTAAAATGGGGCCACGTCGATATTGCATTATGCTAAATGTATTACTCTTTGTGTAGTCTTTCCAACCATGGTAACTTTCATATACAGTTGTGTTCTATTCATGAGAAAAGTATATTCACCTGCCTCTTTTTACGTACTTGCATTTGAATACATGTGTGTACAGGTACTAATAAAAAAAAGCAAAAGGTTTTGGAAGTGTGTGTTGTTAAAATAGGGGAACTTTTTATTTTTATTTTTCCATTTTGATGTAAAATTATTTTTATTCATTTTATTTAAATTAATTAATTCAGATCAATTTATTCATATTCAGTTCAATTTATTCATATTCAGTTTAATTTATGCAGTTTAATTTATGATGTTTAATTTATGCAGTTTAATTTATGCAATTTAATTTATGTATTTTAACATATGCTGATGAACTAAATTTTCTTTATTCTATTCATTTTACTCTATTCAATTTAATTTATTTTATAAAACTTCGTTTTTTTATTTGGAGCGTTCATGTTGCTCAAACTTCAAAAAGAGACTAACAGGAAAATTTTTCATTGTATTAGTTTCTTAATCTTTCTTGATGTTAAAAAAAAATTTTAACAGATCACCACACATTCCTTATAAAAGAAAATTAAAATTTTTTAGTAGTTGATTTTGCTTTAACCCCTTTTTTTTTTTTTTTTTTTTTTTTTAAACGAAGCAGCATATAACTGATGTAAAATAGCTAGTTAACTATGCGTCAATCTGACAAAATCCATATAGAAAAACTGGTCATTCATTTTTTATTTAATTATACATATTTTTTTTTTTCTTTTTTTTTTTTTTTTAACAGTGCTTAAGGGTAGAATACATGTTTTATAGAGTTTCTTAAGCGAATTATGGTGAAAGTTATATCGTTTATTATGCTTCCAAAAGTATATGTGCTATTTGTGTGGTATGTACGGGCTTTTAAGTAAACACATAGGTACACATGTAAAGCAGGGGAGCCTTTTACAATTGTCTTTATAAATAAGTTTACTTGTTGAATATATTAAAAAAAAAAAAAAAAAAAAAAAAAAAAAATTAACCGCTCCTCATGGCGCGTATAAAAGTGTTAAACGTAGCTGAGAAACCATCCGTTGCATCAGCAATAGCAGACATCCTTAGTAAAGGCAAACAAAACAAAAAAAAAAGTTATAGCAAATATAATCCTGTTTTTACATTTGAGTATAAAATAAAAAATGATACTTGGTATATGTATGTAACATCAGTAACAGGGCATTTGACGGAACAAAAATTTGATGACAGATATAAGAATTGGAATAACACAGATCCTCAAGAATTATTTGATGCGAAAATTACTATATACATTGAAAAGGATAAAAAGACAATTGAAAATAACTTGAAAAAATACTCAAAGGATTGTAACATGTTAATATTGTGGCTAGACTGTGATAGAGAAGGAGAACATATTTGTTTTGAGGTAATAAATACATGTTATGTAACAAATAAGAAATTGAAAATTCAAAGAGCTCAGTTCTCAGCTGTTACTGAAAAAGATATAATCCATGCTATTAATAATTTGAAATATCCAGATAGAAATTTAGCATACAGTGTAGATGTAAGAAGAGAAATCGATTTAAGAATGGGTTCTATTTTTACTAGATTTATGACTATTAGGTATATAAATTTAGTAAAATCTGAAACAAATATTATTAGTTATGGGCCTTGCCAGTTCCCTACCTTAGGATTTGTTGTAAACAGATATTTAGATATAAAACATTTTAAATGTGAATATTACTGGTATATTAAAATGCAGTTTTTGTGTGATATGGATGGGAGCAGCACTATTCATAGTGAAGAGGACAGTGATACAACTACTGATGAGAATAAAGAAATATATAGTGCAAGAATGAAAAAGAATGAGACAAAAAAAAAAAAAAAAAGAAAAGAAAAAAGAAAACTAACACTGGTGGTAGTAGTTCCACTAATGTAGTAGATTTTACTTGGTCAAGATTGAAAATGTTTGATCATCTAGGTGTAGTTCTTATTTATGAAAAGTTATTAGAAAATCCTCTATGTAGAATTACTAATATTTATGAAAATGATACTAAGAAATATAAACCATTACCGTTAAACACATTGCAGATGACTAAACTCGTTTCCAAATTTTTTCATATCTCTTCTAAAGAGTGTATGAGCATAGCAGAGAAGTTATACAATAAAGGATATATTAGTTATCCTAGAACAGAAACAAATTATTTTATAGATAGTATGAATTTACATAAAATAGTCTTAGAAATGAAAAAGAATAATATTTTTGGTTCCTATGCCGCTAAGTTAAGTCAAAATAATAATTTTAAACAACCAAGAAAAGGGAAACTAAATGATAAGGCACATCCTCCTATACATCCCGTAAAAAATATGAACAAATCAGAAAAAATAGATGAAAAAGAATGGAAATTATATGAATTCATCTGTAGACACTTTTTAGCTGTTTGTAGTGATGATGCAATAGGATACAATAGTAAGGTTATAGCAAATATAGGGGAAGAACAATTCTTTTGTAAAGGATTAAAAATAGTAAAAAAAAATTATTTAGAAGTTTATATATATGAAAAATGGAATGATAAAATTATACCATCATTTCAAGTCAATGATCAGTTCTATCCATACAGTCTCCTAATAGAAGAGGGAATAACACAACCACCAAAGTACTTATCTGAATATAATTTACTATCCTTAATGGATAAATTTGGTATTGGGACAGATGCAACGATGCATGAACATATAGAGAATATACAAAAGAGAAATTATGTAATTAAAAATTCAAAAAATTTGTTTATACCAACAAATTTAGGCATCGCATTAATATTATCCTATAAAAAATTTAAAGACATCGGGGTAGATTTAACAGAGCCATCCTTAAGAGCAAAAATGGAAAAGGATATGTCTCTCGTTGCTTCGGGAGTAAAAGAGAAAAATGAAATTATAAGGAATTACATTGATATAATGAAATATATTTACCAAGAGATATATAACAGAATAGACCTGTTAGACCAAAACATACGTTTTTATTTAAATAGCACAGCAGTTACATGTTAGTACTTTGTTTTTTAACATAACACAAGAAAATTGTTATTTCATTAATAATGCGTTTATTCTATATTTTTTTTTTTTTTTTATGCTTTAAATGTTCTATCAAAAATGCTAAATTTTATTTCATGAAAGAGAAAATAAAAGTGATTTTTATTTTGGAAAAAGTGTATTCCCTTCCTTATGATTGTCTTTATCTCTACATGATTTTCACTACTTTGAAAAAGGCGTTATTTGTTTGAGCTTTTTTATATATTTTTTTTTTATTTTTAAGTGTGTGATGAAGTTGGGTTTCGTCAGTGCTTTTGGTAAATGTGTGTGATAATTTGCTTTGTTAGTTTTCCTTGTTAATTTGCTTTGTTAATTTTCCTTGTTAATTTTCCTTGTTAATTTGCTTTGTTAATTTTCCTTGTTAATTTTCCTTGTTAATTTGCTTTGTTAATTTTCCTTGTTAATTTTCCTTGTTAATTTGCTTTGTTAATTTTCCTTGTTAATTTTCCTTGTTAATTTGCTTTGTTAATTTTCCTTGTTAATTTTCCTTGTTAATGTGCCTTGTTAATATGCTTTACAAATATACACTGCTAATTCTTTTTGTAAACCTTTTTTTCTGTCAAATCAAATGATTTTATACCCATTGTTGTGTTATTTCCATGTTACGTAGTATATATATATAATTATTTTTGATGGTGTAATATATCTATTAACAAGGTGTTTTCTTACGATCCCTATTGCTGCTGTACGAGGACGACTATTTCTACTACTTTATTTTTTTTTACTTTGTTTTTAAAGTTTCACCCTTTTCATTAGAGACCAAAACAGAAATAAGTGTAGGTGCATATTTTTAATTTCTCAATTTAATTAATAACAAATTTTTATGCTATATGGGACGGATGCATCTATATCGCACGGTCGTGTTATATGATCATAACTTTTCCAAAATGTAAACATTAAACAACATTATTTACTGCTTTTTTTTTTTTCTTTTTTTTTTTTTCTTTTTTTTTTTTTTTTTTTTTTTTTTTTTTTTTTTTTTTTTGGAAACAAAAACTAATTACAAATTCAGGATAATATTGTAGAAATATCAGTTTAAAAGTCTCTTACACTGTGTTGGGTTATCTTTACAATATCAGAAGTAAAATTAAAAAAGTTATTAAAGTTCGAAACTGATAATTAGTTCATATGATTGTATTCAAAAAGATGTGCATATTTTTACGTGAAATGAACGTATATATAAATAATGTAACGGTATTTTGTATGCTCATGTATTCTAATTAATATCTGCTATATGTACGTAATTAATTAATGGTTTACGAAGCAATTATTTTATTTTTTAAACACATACGGAATTAGAGGATTATGGTAAACATTATTTCCTCTTTACATATGGAGCATTATTGTGTAATAGCAATTAATGGCAAAAGGAAATGAATCTAAAAGAAAAAGATTTATTATAAGATAAAAATAAAAATTAATGAAAGGACATAAAAGTTTTTCATAAAACAATAATAATTAAAGATGATGGGTAAAAAAACACGTTAGTTTCAACGGTGAGAAAATTGTAATAAAAAAAAAAAAAAATTACAAACTGGGGTGATGCAGTATAAAGTGGATGCTTATGCATAAGCATACACACATACAGAGGTACATACGTGCATACATATATAAGTATATATGCAGGTGCCCATCGTCACTTAATTTTCTCTCTTCAACCGCGGCGTTTGTCCGGTAGACCTACTTAGTCTCAGACAATATTCCGCACAAAAGAATGGAATAAAAAATAAATTGTTTTAATATTATTTTTTACTTGGTTTTACTTTGTTTTATTTTGCTTTGCTTTACTTTTCTTTATTTTGTTTTATTTCTCTTTATTTTGCTTTACTACGCTTTACTTCTCATTATTCCGCTTTACTTCTCTTTATTCTGCTTTACTACGCTTTACTTCTCATTATTCCGCTTTACTTCTCTTTATTTTGCTTTACTACGCTTTACTTCTCATTATTCCGCTTTACTTCTCTTTATTTTGCTTTACTACGCTTTACTTCTCATTATTCCGCTTTACTTCTCTTTATTTTGTTTTACTTCCCTTTATTCTGCTTTGCTTTACTTTATATTCTTCGTTTCGCTTTGTTGTCCTTACAACTGCAGCTACTTATACTTGTCCAGTTTTTTGCGCCTTTCTCCCCGTTGTAGAAGCTTATCTGCGGCTCTGTACATTTGCGCCTTATAGTAATTGTCCAAAATCATTCCTCTTCCTCCTCCTTCTAACATGTGTTCACAGTTCTGCTTTACTCTCTGGCACAAGTGGAAATAGGTTATAAATATAAGTCGTCCATATACCCATAAACAAACCAACAAACATAGCAATAACCATGAAGGTAGATATTGTTTCAATGTCTTTCTTTTTTTTTGCTTTTTTTAATTCTTGAACAAAGACTATAAATGGAATTGTGTTAAACCATCCATTAGTATAAGCAAGTAAAGCCATACAAATACACTGTTGAATGATGCTTTCAAAAAATGGTTTAGACACAGCTGCGTTTAAAACAAACCATGGAATAAAAAGCATACGAATAACATTTGCTATTAATAATTTATTTAAAGAAAAAGTAAAAAATTTAAAAATCTTAATATGACTTAAATTAGGTGGATACCTACTTACAAAATCAAAAACTTGAAACATACCAACAATGATAGTTACATAATAATCTGTAATTTTATGACGCTGTTGCCATTTTTTATGCCCAACTCCTGGAAATAATTGTAGAGATAACCAATTTACTAAAAACATAGCCAAAATTGCTTTATAACTATCTTTAATTAATTCCATGTATGATAACCCTGGTTCATCATTTTTTTCCTCCTCTTTTTTAGTTGATGTTGATGATAATTCTAAATTACATACACAAAAAATAATTGCAAGTACTAAACATACTTCACATATAATATATAGATATAATAACTTTGCTGCATTTATATCATGTATTTTTGTATCTGAAACAATAAGATCAAGCAATATATTTATAACGAAGATAAAAACTCCCGATATACCGATTCCTGCAGACATATAGCCCCCCATATTTTCTTCCATAGTTGTTCCAATACTAAAAGCAATTGTTTGTGCAAATCCTGCCATTATTCCTATTACTATAAAAGCCACTAAACAATACGTGTCAAATTCTTTATATTCAAAAAATCGATGCGATATTTGAAAGCCTCCACATAATATTGCTAGCATTCCTAAAATATATGGTAATAATATTTTCGGTATGTTAATAAAAAGAGCTATTATAGAAGAACATACTAAACCGGTTATTTGATATGTGTTATATTTAAAATTAATATTTAATCCTAAGGCTGTATTCCACACATTTAACGAACTCAGACCAATTAAAATAAAAGTTAATGGTAAAATAATTTGTTCTCTCTTATTTAATTTTGACCCTTGTTTGTCATCACACTTGCTATCTCCCCCTTTCTTCTCAATATCTACAAGAGCTTTCGACGCTTGTTTGCTAGTACTCATTTTCACTCAGTTCGAAAAGAAGATTGTACATACGCAAAAATATACGCGTATTGTTACATACATACGCTTATATATATATATATATATGCACGCAGAGATATATAAATATATATTTGTAAATGTATAGATGGATATATATATATATGTATATATTTGCTTATATTCGTATGTGCTATATATGTGCATATATTTGTATGCGCTTCTATATATGTGAATATATTTGTATGTGCTTCTATATATTTGCATATATCTGTATATTTTATTTTTTTTTTTTGGCATAAAACGTAAAACTACTTTTAAAAATTTTGTTCCAATTTAAGTATTACAGAAAAAAGGAAGCCAGTTGTACAAATATTTTAAAAAAAGTTAATACAAAAAAATTGTAAAAGCTATAAAAAAAAATTAAAAAAGTAAACTCTATGATACTGAAAAATAAATGTGAGCTTATATAAATAATACAAAATATATTATACGTTAAGAAATCACCGTTAGCAATAAATTCTTCCGCCCACTAGTGAAGGAGGATCATCCGTGCTTCAAGTAAAATATAATAATACAGTATAATATAATTTGTTTTTAAGAAATACTAAAATATTTTTTTTTTTTTTTTTTCTTTTTATTTGCTTTTCTTTTCTTGTGATATAATCTCAACATACAATTTTGTAATATTCCAATTTATTCTTTTCCGCATGTATATGTTAATTAATTTTTGTTTCATTTTATTTGCAATTTTTGTTTTTTTACTTTATGTAAAAAAGTAATATGTTCTTACGCTTTCTCATATGTAAAATGCATGAATGTACTATCTACATGTATATGTACATGTTTATGTATAATTATATAATTTCAAGTATATATTATACATATAATAGAATTAAATTTTCATCAAGTTATTAATCAAATGATACTCAATACTCCGATCGGAACTTTCTAATAAAATAAAAAAGTAAATCTTCAAAGGAGAAGTTTATTTTTTTTGCGTAATTTATGTAAAATTAAAAAATAAAGAATTCTTATAAGTTGTATGATAAGTAAAGGGATAAATTAATAATTTTTAATTAATTCTTGGAATGTCGAAATGTTGGAATGTTAAAAAAGAGAAAATGCCCAAGCAACACTATTACGGTTAAAGGGTTACATATATATATATATATTCTTGTGTTTATATGTATACATATATGCATATATCTATATATAGATGTGTATATGTATATACCTACACGTAATGCACGTTGCTGTAAGTTGTATATTTTTTTAAAGTTGATGTTCCGTTAGCTTTACTTTCACAGAAGGCCGTGATATTAAAAAAAAAAATTGATGGCTGTATCATTTTGGCTGCTCATTAGTTTCATAAGTCATTAAGGTATATCCCAAAAGAGGTTGAAGGTATAGCCTTTTTGAAATGCGAGAATATAAAAGAGGGTTTTTTCACATTATTCTTTTTAAAAAAGTATGTAAGTTTTTACCTTTTTTTAAAATAAGAATGAAATTATATATATTTATTTGTATGTAATTATGTATGAATATATATATATATTTATATGTGGTACACATTAACAGTGAAATTAATTTTTTTACCCAATTAGAAAGAAATATATTATACATGCGTATACGAATAGGTATTGTATGGGCATATGTACTTGCATGTATATCTGAACGTAAATTTATGCATATAACCCTATATTGAAAATATTAAAAAATGGTATCCTCAAAAATAGGCAAATTAAAGTTTTATATATGAAAGGTATATCTGAGTATAATTATATACATGAATGTGCAAATACACTTCTGCATGCAATAAGTTTACGAACGAAATGTAATTTAAAAAAAAAAAAAGAATCATGGTAGAGTATTACTGTACACAAAGGATCCTGCATGTCATAAAAAAAAGTGTGCTCCATCCTTTTCATAAATATGTATGTGAACCTACGTACATATCTTTCTATCTATATATAGATAGATAGATATGCACAAATTCGTTATTACGTTAAAAAAAGCGCTTTGTTTTTGTATGTTATACCTTAAATATAAAAAAGGGGAAACTTGAATAATAAGTGTCGTGAAGCGTTTTGCACCATATTTTTAATATTCTTGGAGATCTATGAGAATAAACGGGTCCATAATGTTAAAAGGAAGGTGTTGCAAAAATGCACATTTGTATATATATATATATATATGTGTGTATGCATGCATGTACATGTATATACACCTATGCACATATATTTTTTTTGTTTATCCGTTGCTGCTGCAATTTCGGTATTTTACCTCAGTGTAGAATACTATATAAATGGTACATATACATGAGTTTGTAAATAACTACAAAGAAAAAAAAAAAAGAATAAAATATTAAGATCCATTATTACTGTGACTGTAGTAGGAATGGTATAAAAAATGATTGTGTAAAAAAAATTCTTAAGAAGTTGTATGTATATATTTATATGCTTAAAAAAGAAATCTAACAATAAGCGGAAGAACAAGGGTTGAAATAAGAGGCATAAAAATAGCGTTAAAAGGATATAAAAAAACAGAGACGAATGGCGTGAGGTATATAAATAATATCGAAATGAAAAAGAGAAGAGATCCTATAGTTATGCAAGTGCAAAATATTATTTCTTCCTTTAAGATTATCTGCGTTTTGTCCTATATAAATTAGTATATATAAATATATGTATATATATATTTTTTTTCTTTTTTTTTTTTTTGCGATTTATATGTAAAAGCAGTTTTACGCACTAATTTTTTTGCATAATACGCACATATATGTGTACATATTTATATATATGTAGAGATCCATACGTTTTTGCGTGCACATTACTCTAATTAGTGGGTAGAATAAAGGAAAGAAACAAAAGAAAAGGGAGGATAATAAAAAAAATACCTAAAAAAAAAATATACACGTAAATATATGTACATATGTACAAATAAGAACATATACACATATGAGCATGTACGCATATGTATGTTTACACATATATATATATATATATATATAAAGAACCCTACGTGAGCATTAAATGTGCACTTGTGTTACACGTAGTAAGAACTATGTAACTTTTCTTTGTTTTTCCATTTTCTCCTTTTTTATTTTCTCCTTTCACGTTTGTTTCATATAGTGAATTTATAATTATTAAGCCTTACTGGGAGAAATATTATGAGGGAAAAAAGCAAATACAGTAAGAGTAAAAATAATATTATAAAAACATTTAATACTGAAAAGACGCAAAAGATTTTATAATTTTCAAAAAATTCTGTGTAATTACATATTAAGGAATTAAAGTTTTGGATATTTAATACTTTCTATGGGAAAATACGAAAAAAAAAAAAAAAAAAAATTTGCAACTGAATAGTATAGAACAGGTGCATAATAATATGTACATACATAAAACAAAACGACGGATATGACCTACACTTCTGAAGAAGTGAGAATATAATGTTACTAAGTGAATATTTCTCATGTAAACTAATCATATTTTAATTTTGTATGTACTCAAAAAAAAAAAAAAAAAGGTCTACATAAAAACTACATTGGTGTGTACATAGTGACTGAAGTTGATAAGCAACATTTATTTTTATTCATCTTTATTAAATTTAATATATTTCATTTTATTTTATTCATCTTATATTATTCAATTTATTATTGGTTTTTCTTTTCATCTCATTTAATGCAATTGAGGATGACTTGTTTTAGTATGTAATACGGGTTTGCCTTTACAATCGTATCATCTTTATTCGTATAAACTTTTTCTTCATAGGGCATTACACTGTTACTAGGACATATTGACTGAGTAATAGTTTTTCCTTCAGTATAGTGTTTCATCTTTACACATCGAATAATAGAAGTAAAAATAAGAATATTATGTTGCTATAAAAAATATCGCTATGTTGTGTGTAATTTGAAAAAAAAAAAAAAAAAAATATGTATTTTGGCCAATAAACATTTCTATATACACAAATTTTTTATCAACACATGCTTGCTTTTTTAAAAAAAAAAAAAAAAAAAAAAAAAGGGATACAGATAAGCACTTAAATTATATTTTTAAAATGATTAAATGTGAAAAAAAAAAAAAAAAAAAAAAAAAAAATTAGTAAAGCCCTTTACAGATTCAAAGAAAATTATTAAATGCACCAGTTTTTTACATTTACAAAAATGGTCAAAAAAAAAGTAGTAATTATTGAAAACGGTAATTGAGAATGCCAGAACAGTTGTAATTAACATATTAAAATATTCCCCTGTTTGTACCTGTGCTTATATGGATATAAGTGTACTTAAGTATTTTTTTGCTTATGTTGAGAATTTTCCCTGTGTATACCTTATAGTGTTAATTTGTACTACGCTTAAATTGTTCGTGTTATAGCGGATATACATGAACACATGTGTACACTACATGTGATAAAAATTTGCTTAAAGTACTACAATTGTATGATTTAACGAACGAAAAGTTGCTCACCAGGAAAAGAACTTGAAAAAGAAAACTTCTAATGGAAGCTTACACATATGTAATTAATTTTATTTTTTCAGTTTTTTTTATATCGGAAAATTAAATTTTATATTTCTGTTTAACACATATTTCGAATTTTTTTTAAAACAGTAACACATTGCTTATTCATTACAAAGATAATAAGTTCATTGATAACTCGCTTACTAGATAAATTGTTTACTTGACGGTATTTTGTTTACCTTTATAATAAATTCTTAAATAATACTTAGTTTTAATTAAGTAGGTATCCCCAACTTTCCACTATTGTTATGTATTTACTTGTACATTCATATATATACGTACACATATATACATATATATATGTATCATTTGTTCGCATGAACGTCCTCTTTCTTTCCTTTTTCAAAAAAAAAAAGAAAAAAATACTTTATATAAACGTTAGAAGATGAAAAAGGTTGAATCTTCGTTGTAAAGATATATATATATATATATATATATATATATATATATATATA